>NW_018480043.1:422385-451463 GCF_002113885.1 Mizuhopecten yessoensis | reverse complement strand
AGTGGTACTATGGCCCTTTTACGTTCTGGGGCACATCAATGCGCACTAAACCCATTAACTGTTGCTAAAATTGTAAAAATTAAAGTCTTTCCGTCTGCGCTTTACGGTTGTGAACTCTGGGTACTTTCAAATACTGAGTTATTGATGTTAGAGAGAGCCCAACATTTTATTGTTAAGTCAATCCAAGGTTTCGGAAAAAGAACAAGAACTGATATGTGTACTTCTTTAATCGGATGGTTTTCTATAGAGGCGTATATCGATATCAAAAAGCTTTTGTTTTTAGGCAGGATCAGCAGAATGAATAGAAGTAACTTAATCTGCAGAGTATTCATTTTGAGGTATTTTATGTATACAGTTAATAATTATAGTCAAAAAGGTTATATACCAGACATTGTCAGATTACTAAAGAAGTATAATCTTTATGAATACATTATACAATTTCTAGATGATGGTGTTTTTCCAAATAAAATGTATTGGAAGTCATTGATTTATAAATCCGTAACAAACCATGAAACAAATACATGGTTGCAAAGAATGTCTAATGACACAGACTTTACACGATTTCTATTGCTATGTCGACATGACTGTCTAAAACCTCATAATTTATGGAAATTAGCCTTGCGTCACCCAAATTTTCTTGACAATATCGGATATATAATGAAATTGATTGTATCGATACGTGTAAGTAACACACAACTTTTATGTCATCATTGTGGCTATTTCTACACAGATTTTGTATCTCATGTGATTCTGCATTGTTCTGTAACAAAAAATCTTCGTGAAAATTTATGTTGTATAATTGCCTGCATTTCAAGTATTGAACTCAGTTCATATCTGCATTCACTGCCTGACTATTCAGTTATTAACATTTTACTAGGAGGCCCAATGACCTATAATTTAAATGAACTTGATCTAGAGGAATTTAGACTAGAATCCGTATATGCGATAAAAGAATGTTATTACAATAATGTCTTACAAATACTTGTCTTTTTAATATAAGGAAATTGTAAATAAAAAAAAAAAAAATTAAAAAACCCAACATAGTCATGGTATTATCAGGGAGTACACTCCCCTGGTATTATTAATATTATTAAAATATTTTTTTGTTTTTTGGGGGTTTTTTTTGTTGTTTTTTTACTGACTACATAAACCAGTATTATATCACTGATATTTAATAATATGTATATACGTTTGTGAACTTGTATGAACGTCACGATTGTTGTCATTTTGTAAATAATGTATTATTCATGTACTATCATTGTATCATGCTCTCCAATTTGGAGGAAATAAAGATGATATAGATATGGGGTCTCTAATTTCATTTACCCCTGACTGTATATCTGATAGTGGCTTTTAATTAGATTTACCCCAGTACCCCAGACTTTATATTTAATGGAGGTCCCTAATTAAGTTTACTCTGGACTATATGATTACATTGAAACTGCGCTTCCTGTTTTATGATTGCCTTGGACTTTATATTTAAAGGTGTTCCTAATTATATTTGCCCCGGATTTAATCCATATTTGTGTTTAATAATGCAAATATTTAGACCTAAAACAAAAATAAACTGCTTTCAATGAATAATTCTTTACAAACGCATGCCTAAATATGTTCTGAATGTGTAAATGTTGATAACGCACGCTCGTAATTATGTTTATCTTGTAAATGTTGATCACGTCTATGATTTACTGCACGTGCTTGTCTTAGATCAGGATCCTGTCCTGATACACTGTATATGGTCATCTGTCTGACTAAGTCGCTGAGAAATGTTAATATAAAACAGACTATAGACTGATTTGGAGTGGACAATGTAATTTATTAGGGATTAATTGGGATGTGATGCCATTAGTCAGTTCAACATTGTATTGATATGACACGGACACAAATCAACATCATTAATCCCAGACCGTTTATAAAAGCTTAGGTGCCGCTCGGGTAATTCTGTAAAATACACCACCGTTATCTTAGGTATTATATCGCTCCCTCTGAGACTCTGACAATCCGATTACGACACGTAACGTAATATCACGTGATTACGTTACGGCGTTTCATCATCACGGTTTTGAAGGCTATTGACGGCTGGGGAGTCTCCTATCCCTATCATACACATTCAAATAACAAGGGAACACATCTTCAACTTATCGTTACACAATGTTAACAATTAGATAGGTATTGCCAGTTTTAACTTTTTAAATGAAGAAGGTTGTCGAACCATAGATTAAACAAGAGAGATAACTCTAATATACTTTTTCCATATATTTGTAACATCCGGTTACTTCCAGTAATGCATTGTGGTATTTATTTTGTCAAGGTGAATTGCAATAGGAATTATTCTTTAAGGGTAATAAAGGAAGAGAACAACTACGAAATTAGTTTAATAGTAAAATTTTCGAAATGTCTCGAGCACAACTGAAAGTTCCGTTGTCTCTGAGTACTTGACTTGTTTTACTCAAAGCTGACGGGCAAACTATATTTCTAGTAAACATGGATTTGCTTTTGAGATGACAAACGATCAAAACTTTGTATAGCTGGAGAAAAAATGGTCGTGTGGTAAGGAAGTAAAGAGAGTAGAGAACGAACACCCTTGAGTGAGTTATGTAATCGGATTAGGTAGGCGCATACTTGGGGATGAAGGGAAGCAACTAACGATTCAAATATTTAAATGAACTTGATCGAATTATTCATCAAGTTTCTTAAGTGTAATTGCAAAAGATTGGCGTCGTTTTCTCATTTTATTGCGTTCTTAGAGAAATCTGCCAATATCCCATTACGTTCAGTAATGGCGACGCTTTAACAAAAAAAAAACAGCCTTGAGAATCTATTACACGCGACAATATCGGAGCGTCTCTGCTGATTTAATTGATACAATACAAATTATCTCAGCGGAAGATAAATCAATTTGGAATAATTGTATTTTGTCTCTTAATAACGCTCGCTCGAGTAGGTTACTGCTGCCTTAAAAATACAATAAACATTTACCATAAAGGTGTGACAAACATCGTCACGTGTCAACCTGATAATATAGACGTACAATATTGGTCATAGGTCGCCATCATTACATACACAGACAAAACAAACATCGCCACACGTCGACCTGATAATATAGACGTACAATATTGGTTATAGGTCGCCATTATTACATACACAAACAAAACAAACATCGCCACACGTCGACCTGATAATATAGACGTACAATATTGGTCATAGGTCGCCATCATTACATACTCAGACAAAACAAACATCGTCACACGTCGACCTGACAATATAGACGTACAATATTGGTCATAGGTTGCCATCATTACATACTCAGACAAAGCAAACATCGTCACACGTCGACCTGATAATATAGACATATAACATTGGTCAAAGGTCGCCATCATTACATACACAGACATGACAAACACCCTCACATATCGACCTGACAATATAGACATACAAAATTGGTCATAGGTTGCCAATTACACAGACATGACAAATGATGTCACAGGTCGCCCTAGCGAAGCGAGAAAGTACTAAGGTAGGTAATCCAGTCTAACATGTGACGTTGAGAATTTCGTAACAGTTCGTCATACATGTTACTGCATGAACGTAACAGAGGTCGTCACGACTACTCAATATGTTGTCGGATGGCGCAGTAGATTGAAAACTCGTCTATCATCACTAAGACGACTGGGGCTCGATACTCAGATCAGACATGAAACTGTATGGAGTTACACATTACTCTTTTAATCCTAATTTCTTGCAACAGACATTATTGTCTTTGTGCTACATACCATCACAATATTTGTGATCTGGTAGTGGTTCAAAAAAAGTTTCCGGATCCTACGGTTTCCTCCAAAACTTAAACCCCTGCGCGCAACTATCCGAGCAAGAGGAGACATTTATGTACATGTATATAAGTTCATAGAGCTAGTTCCTAATTATTGTTACAAGATCATTTCAAAAATTGTAGCGAAAGTCACGGTTCATATCAGTTTATATGTTACTGCTCATGTTTAGAAGTTGTTACACACATCAGGATTGGCTAGAGTTACTGTATCAGGCCAGGGGTTCTGATATTGGTCGAGTTACTGTATCAGGCCTGGGGTTCTGATATTGGTCGAGTTACTGTATCAGGCCTGGGGTTCTGATATTGGTCGAGTTACTGTATCAAGCCTGGGGTTCTGATATTGGTCGAGGGTCAATTTGGAGTCTGATTTAATACAGTACATGTAACAGTCGATTCATAATTGAATTATATACAAACGCAACTTAAACAAACGATGAAGTAGTTCTCTTTCTCTTGTGGTTTTTCGATTTTCAACTTCTGAAAAACCCTGAAAAATTAAATTCTTCTCCTACTCTCTTCCGAATAATTATGTACTTAATCGTTTAACACCATAACTGTGTTCGCGACTTTAATACACCTTTCTTTCTTTATTTCTAGCAGACGACCTATAAAGATAGTAAAAGGCTTGAATGCATACTAAATCTGTCTGATATAGCCGGAAGCGGCCGATGTCTATACACGGGCGGGCAATACAAGTTCAAGTTCTTTATTACTTTAAGTCGGTTGACTTATCAGTCATAACATATATACAAAACAATACAGAGACAACATACAATATGATACACACACACACACACACACACACACACATACACAATTCAACTTTTATTTGACAACTTATTGGATAACTATACTTTACAATAAATTACAAATTTCGTATATGTATTGTGCAATCAACACTCATTATCACTCCCACATCATTATTGTGCATTCAACAATCATTAACGCTCTCACATCATCATCATCATCATCATCATCATCATAATCATCACCATCCTCTTCATCATCATCATCATCATCATCATCAGCATCATTAACATCTGACATTAACTACAACAACATGTAATCCGTAACGATACAAATGTCAATAATACATAAATAGACATTTATATAAATTATATTGATGTGCATGTTTACGCCACTCGTGCCTTATTTGCCTCAAAAATGTATCTAGCAAGTTTACGAATAACCCTGATATTATCAGCACTTAGTAACTGTACAAGTTTAAACATTGAAGGATTTCGCCAGTAATATGGTTTTATGTATTTTACTCTCAGAATATGAAAATTGTTACATATTAAAATAAAATGAAATTCGTCTTCAATATCTGAAATGCAGCTCATACAGTGTCTTTGTTCTCTCGTTATGTTATTGTATATGCCAGTCTCAATAGCTAAATTATGTGCAGAAAGACGAAGTTTAGATAAACAGCTCCGGTATTTCATTGGAATATACTTTGTCAAATAGTATTGAAGAGTATGGTGATTTGCTAAGTGATTATATAAAATACATTTAGGTGAGGTTTCTAATAGCCCTATCAGATATTGTTGACTTTGATCAAATATTCTTTGCTTTATCATATATGGCAAAGGAATTTATTTAATGATTTTATTTATTATATATGCAAAGAAATAAAATCTTTGCAGCAACTAATAAACAAGTCATTTATCCCGATGTATATATAGTCACGTGTGACAGTTCTAACTACCTTTTTGATAATTCAACGTTTTTAGGTCACGTGACAACGTTCTACACATTTTTGCTTATTTCAATGGTTTGAGGTCACGTGTGAAAGTTCTTTACCTTTCTGCTTATTTCAATGGTGTAAGGTCACGTGTGAAAGTTCTTAACCTTTCTGCTTATTTCAATGGTTTAAGGTCACGTGTGAAAGTTCTTTACCTTTTTGCTTAATTCAATGGTTTAAGTCACGTGTGAAAGTTCTTTACCTTTCTGCTTATTTCAATTGTTTTAGGTCGCGTGTGAAAGTTCTTTACCTTTCTGTCTATTTCAATGGTTTTAGGTCACGTGTGAACGGTCCATACCATTCTGATAATTCAACGTTTTAAGGTCACGTGTGAACGGTCCATACCTTTCTGATCATTCAAAATGTTTAGGTCCCGTGTAAACGTTCGTTACCTTTCTGATGGTTCGACGTTTTAGGTCACGTGTGAACGTTTTATACCTTTCTACCAATTCAATGGGTTTAGGTCACGTGTGACCGTTCTTTACATTTCCGCGAATGTCAAAGGTTTTAGATCACGTGTGAACGCTTTACTTCTCTTATCATCACTGTTGGATTAATTCACCCACAGATGTTCACGATAGGATACCAACTGGTACAACTATGACAGCATGTTTGCTGAGAGCAATGAGGTCTCACATGATGGGGTTGAAAGATAACGAGCCGGGATGGTCCAGCTTATCTGCTTTGCCTCCAAACGCTTGTAAACGTTTTTCTATTGTTCTCGCGTATCAATCAACTTCAGTGAACGCTACTATAATGTCCATATTTCCCCGAGGAAGATGGTGTAGATTAGGTTATACGTTTTTCCTCGAATTACAAATTAATTGCAGTTAAACTTCACGGCTATTGCGTTTCTCGGTTTGACTATCATAGCGATATGAGGATGATGTCATGTTATTTAGTAACATAGCGAAAGACGATGATGTCGCATTACCATAGACCACGGTGGTTTGGGAAGATTATTGGTGCATGCATCCTCTTTACGAAAGCCATATGACAAGGATCATTGTTACATGACGTCCGTTTCTGCTTCGCTGTGACTGGCAAAAACTTTGCTCACAGGTTTATATCAACATCGACTCTCTCCGGTCAAATTGTCTACTGGTGATCGACGTACTTGTAACATAGATTTATCTCAGATTTAACACTAGACAGTAGGACTTACCTATCCGGCGAACCCGATTTCACCTCCAACTATGTGAACCCCATTTCATTCTTTTTTCTCGCTAACTTTGTAGTTGTATTTTACCCTTGGTTGTTAATAGTGTGACACGTTTTGTATTACAAAGCGGCGGCATGACGTTCACGTGAATAGAGCACATTAATCAGTCTCCTATTGACATTTTTTATGTTAAGGTAATTTTTACTTCCACCTTTTATCAAACAACAGATAACAATAAAATAACACAATCGAAAGATCACTGAGTTCTACCAAACATGTCTTACATTGAAGATTTGCTGGAGATGCTGTCCGGAGTACTGGCTATTCATGTAATCAACGATAACTAACGATACACAAATTTAAACATTTGCTTCGGTCAGGTTATCTAACAACGGAGATTTTTCCACTTTAAATTTGGAGAATTCTATCTGTCACAACACGTGCAATGTCGGAAACACGTGATGGTCACGATGATAGCTGTTGACGGCACAGTATTGACAAGTCTGTGACGCGACTCTCGCTCTATGTTAGCTTCATGTCGACTTTTATATCGTAATTGGTATTTAAATACTGCTGACATTTAGTAGGGGAACATTACCGTGTGTTAACCTTGCCCCATGTGTTCCTACCAACAGGATCAAGTGTCACTTAAACTCGTTATTAAAGAACTTGTTGACGAGATTTAATGATGAGGGCAGTTTCTGGTGATTAATGTAGCGATTCTGAAGCGTGGCAGTAAACGGGTTTATCGTTCTAAATACGTGTTTTAACGCATTTAAGTGCATGTTTTTAACTGTGTTAAACGGGAAGCATCTGCAGCCTTGTTTCCTTTGTTAATTTGCTTTGGAAAAACAAACAAAAAGCAGACAAAAATGAGGAGTTGTTATAGTTAAAAGTCAACAAATGCATGTTTACTCCCCGTTAGACATGTGATCAATCCAAATATTCTAAATGGATAATTCCTTTTAAAAATTCATAATTTGTATCAATCTTATTCAACTGCCTCGCGCGCGCACCACGCATATACCCTTTCACCTTGACCTAGTCAGCAGATATTCAAATTTTCAGCAATTACTACGGCTATAACGCATGTTTAAAATATTTCAAATGTCCCATTGAGGACTAGTGGTAGGCGCCCGCGCTGGTATTTCGGCATATTGAGGATAAAACTATTATATCTGAATCTCGAGCATGCTTTCTGATATAGATACACGTGTACGTCGTTTCAATATCGGAACTTCTTGAATAGACGACAATCGTAAACATATGCACATGAGAACTCTCTAAATGCATGGTAACATCATACGAATCGATACGCTAATCTCAAATACAACTACATGTACATAGTGTCTGCTTACTTCAGGAAAAGTTTGGTAACCAATGCAAACACATCGCACGTGATGACACTATCAATATAAAACACAAACCATATGGGACATTAAAAGGCAGTTGTAACAAATTACAAAATGATTTAATTGAAAAATAAACGAAACGTAATCGAATCAATAGAAGAAGATATGTGTATAACAAAGAGGTTAAGGTCTGACCCGTGGGAACCATATAGACCAATTAGAGTTATTGATTCTAAGTCTGGTGCGGCAGGGGCGTACCCGTGTCCTGTCGACTGGCTGTGTTACTGTACTACTGCAGAGCTTTACGGACTTACTTTGTTGGTGAACTCCATGCCCAAGCTTTCACGTAACGACTTCTGTTTAATTGTAAGTGGGTATTGAAAATTACCGAGAGGGGCGTCATTTTTCACTTTGCTTTTACAGCACACTCTGAAAGACTTGTGTAAACTATATATATTGTACGAATACCGGGCATGTTTTAACAGTACTTAATGGACATTTGGATCAGTTTTTAAGAGTACATTGTAGGTATCAAAATCATGTTAGTACCCCTGTGTCGCTCCAGTTTAGCCGTAAGTATTCCATGTGTAATCAAATCAAACCCCTTGTATCCGCTTCGGTGTACACAGGTAGATATTAAAGACAAAATGTTAGCGCCATAAAATAGATAATCGAATAAAGATACCAACAAAACCGTGTTTCGAAGTCAAATCGATGAAATTTAAGCACATTAATAATGCATAAAGGAAAGTCTTCCATGGAGACCACTGAAAACAATTCAGATCTAGAAGTCAACTCATTTTAAATAAATCTAGGAATTTTGATTTCAAGTCCTCAAAACAAGAACTAGGGAAGGGATAACAAAACCACAGGTCAAATTAATGTCATCATCGACATTCATTAGCACAAGGAAATAAAGCATTTCAAAATGAGATCAGAAGAAGCCATATAATAGTTCCCCGTTAGCTCCATTAATCAGAGTCTCCTGAAACACTGTGTGTACATTTTGTCTCGTTGATATTCAGCATTCATTACAAAATCGTGATAGTATGAGGTAACCAGTCAATACCGAATCCCCAGCGACATATTAGCAGCGTAGGTTTGAGAAGCAGGAAGGTTACTCTAAACAAAAGGGAAGTTCATCATTTATCGAAATCGCCTAGCTTATTATATGGTTCTAGATGGTATCATTTTATATATACATACATGTAGTTGGTATCAGCTCATGTAAATTGAAGCCTAGTGTTGAGCTTTTATTTGTTTGAGTTTCCGTGCTTGGATACATCTTAATGTGATAACACCTTACCAGGTTGATTTTGGATTGGAAGTAATCAAGCTGATATAAAAAGAGGAGAATTGAACTTAATATTTTTGATGTCTTGTCGACCAGAAATGTTTTGCAATTATGTGATACTCTGGTACCAATCCAAAAGTGGTTAGTACATGTACATACAGTTTTCATATTAAAACTTATGACTGTTTACAATTACGCGGATATATTTTCGCCATTTCGGCTCTCGACGTTATTTTCATTAGATGGTTTCCTGTCATACACGCCTCCAATCATTACTTACTTTGTAATACGGACCCAAAAAGAGTTCCGAACATGCCCGGATGTTAACTGATTACAGATGTTATCGATTGTTTGCCTTTTCGCTGCGGATATACGAACTCTTTGTCACTTTTTCAAAGCGCAAAAGCGCTGGTTTAAAAAAAAAAGGATTTAGCGCCGAAGACGACAACAGTACAGCTATAATTTCTTGCTTTGCGTGCCCTTTTCTCGCATCACCGTGGATGACACGTCCGTTTTCGCCTATATTTCGACAATCCAATGAAATTGATTTCAGTTCTCAGTTCTCATGGCAGACTTTATTGAAGGTGACTTTGTCTTGATAACAAAATTCAAAAATTTAAACCTATGAAATCCGACTGTCATACGGGAATGCGCAAAAAGCGATATTTATGAAAAACGGGTGCAAGTCCCTTTTCGCTACGTTAAATTGCCGTTTTGAAAACGCTTAATCGAATAAATTATGAAAAGCAAGTACTTTCATCCGTAATGTTCTGAGTGACAGAAAGTGTTTCAAGTTACATAGATCGTTAAAAAAGGGATAAAAACAACAGGCGGCGTGTTTGTTGTCGGTAGGCCTTCTGCATGGATTACGTCCACAGGGACCTGGATCGTTCAGTTTTAACTCCAAGTCAGACACACAGCGTGTATACACTGTACATCCAAGTCTCAATGATTAATGAGTAACTATACAGGCTCAATGCAGGCTTATCGAGCATTGCAGTGTTGGCGCATCGAAGTTAGAAATATCTGGAAATGTTGCACAAATGTCCACCATTCAACATATGTATCAGAAGCTCTCGCCAGACCGACATTTTTCTTACTTCAATCATAATATGTCGGCGCCTAAAAACCACCCCATGTCAGTCCTGTCAGTACAGGAAGTCAGAACGTGCGATCATCCCTTGTCGTTTATCTGTACAGTACATCTATATGGGGTACAATTCATGTTCAGTGGTGTTTAATCAAAGTACCCTGTCATAAGTAATAAGCTTTTATAATCAAACTAACACTTCGTCCTATTTATAGCAAAAATACGCCCTTGTTTATGAAGCAAGACATCCTGGATATCCAGGGGTTTCGCTCACGTTCGCTCTCTGCACCCTTGGAATATGTCATAGCAAAAATTGGAGGCACGAAGATAGCGGTTTCATTGGTCTCAGGTAAAAAAAACCTGACCAATCGCTAGGCTGATACCTGTCCTTTGAAGATTACAAAGAAGCGACACTCGACTTCAAAGCCTGTCAATTTTTACCGTTACGTGACCGCGAAGTTCTTTTGATGTTCATCAAAGGATCGAACTAGTCTTCTTGTCTCATCAACAAGGTGGTTCCCATTGAGCCTTCAATTTTGCTACGAAACCCCTGTCACATATAATGAAATATAAACCAAACAATGGCGACTTGAATCTTCGCTGTGGAATGATTTAAAGGTTGGCCATAAAGGTTTCCAATTATATCCTTTTTTGAAATAGTGAAAAACTTGTTAATTTTGTTACTCAGAGTAGGAAGGTTTTGTAACGCGGTTGTTTGCAAAACAAGGTGACCAGCATAACGATCCCCCCCCCCCCCCCCCCCCCTCTTGATGGCAGTCTTGATTCGACTTGGAGAATGCTATGAGCGTGACCACATGCTTACCTCTAAATTTAATGATAACGCATCATTGGGGCAACAGCAGATTTCAGTGTTTCGATATCATGCTCAGAATATTGCGCTAATTCTGCTCATTGAGTAACAATTTTTGAACGACAGTAACAAACCAGTTGTTTGTCCAGACAGACGTATACGCTCTGATTTCTTGTACTTTAAAGAGTATTGAAACACGAAGGCGAATGAGGGCTGACTATACAGACTTAGCATATAATGGAGGTGACCATTTGAACCAGCCGATGACACGTTAATCGAATATACGTCAATGTAACCCGCATCATCGATTAGATTATGATAACAATTCAAGTAAACTAAAATTCAATTACTTTGAAATTCACAGACTTTGTATATGCTTCTGGCGGAAACCTTTATTTCATTTAGGCAGTAATCTGCCCCCATTACGAAGCGATCCCTCCATTATTCGTTATTTTCTAGGAAAGTGCCACAGTCGTTTTTCCTCATCGAGTAACGACCGTGATTGCACCGTGGAAAGTGCTCTGACAAACCTGCGCGGTAATTGATTAAGTCTCGCGATATGGTCGGCCCAACGCCGCTCTGTCAGGCGGGGTCAGAACGAGGCTCAGCGCCACTTGGTTGACGGACAATTTGTCTTGAGAGCATGCGTGTTTGTTCCGACATTAACTGGGTATCGTCCGGATGCAGAACCGCCCGTTTTGTGTCGGTATGTCAACGTACCATAAACACAAGTTCTTAAATTGAGTAAAGTTGTCTCGAATGAGCTATGATTTATATAAACATTGCATGAACATCATGTTTATGGACAGACTTTTTTGCAAGGCTGTTCATTACAAGGACGATATCAAGGTCAACAAAAAAATCTATCCGTACAGAATCTGTAACAAAGTCTACAGAAGGTCTGTCCCATACATGGTCTGAAGCAAAGTCAACAAGAAATCTGTCATTTACAGTGAATGTAATAGCGCGCAGAGAAAATCAACTCTTTACATGTAGCAGGGTATACAGAGGGAATTTTCTTTAGACGGTGTGTACCAAAGACTACAGAAAATCCGTCTTTTACAGGATTGGCATAAAGGAAAAAGATCTGCAACAATGAATTCCTTAACAGGGACTATAACAAGGTTTCTGTCGTCAAAGATCAACATCAAATAAACAAGTCAATCAGCCTTGAAATAAAGACGAAATTACGTAATGTGCAAAAACCTGAACGAATTCACTTGCTCATTCCACTAACGACAGGCATTAACTGTAAAGTAAAAACTAATACCCATGTATCAATTAGTCGGCGGAATTGATGTTGATGAGGTCGTAATATGGATTAATGTTTTTACATTACCATAACAACAAATGACGTATCGCTGGTCAGACCTCTAATAATAGAGCCGCGCTCAGCAGGACAGCCAAGCTTAATTATAATTTCTTAACAACATAAAACGTCAATATCAGTTATCTCCAATCTTCGAGCTGTTGGTTTCCAAGACATTCTTTGACATTGATGCATTGCCGTCAATGATCAGGGTCGCCAAAATGATTTGCAATCTGTGTAAGTTACTGTTAACACTTCAAACATCTTTTCGACCAAGACACTGTGTGTGAAACGGGAGCCACTAATGCACGTTTTACCGCCACAACACATTGTCAGATACAGCTTAATTACCATTGTCAAGTCGTGGCAGTCCCAACATGATTACATCATTTGAGCGCTGAAATATTTCGACAGAATTTCTAAAACTCATGGAAATTGTCAGAACTTCTGATACGGCGGTGAGTTTATTACATCCAGGTTTGATATTATTCAGAGATTTTCCGATCGATTTGCCGTCCGCGGTCGGAGTATGTTTGAAATGCAAATAATGCGGCGTTATTATATAAACATGCATGCCACCCATGCCTTGTCTTCAGGCGACGGTCGGTAACTCTGATCGATGGTGCTATATGATACAAATCTGTATTCTCCAATAATTACCGGGACTTTCCTGCATATCATTTGATTTCTGTAGCCTTCAAGATTAGCGTAATTACCTTAAAATGTTTACGTCACCTTCTATAAATCACCTCTTATAGACACACCCAGGCTTCCCGATCTAACGTCAAAACAGGCAGAATAAAACAAGTTTTATCGCAAGGAATTTCCCCGACATTTGCAAATTACTTTCCCAAAATCGAATTAAAAAGCTTTATATTCAAATATTTGGTTATTTATCATAATTCATAATTTGAATGTCCTATAGAAAATTGTGATAAGTGTCGTTACATACCACAGAGAAATGGAAAATTGGCCTTGACGTGACGTGAGAGTGNGGGGGGGTTTTTTCCCCCCCCCCCCCCCCCCCTTCCTATTCTGATGCCGGTCGTCTTGCCATTGTTTGAACAATGATGAAATCAACTTATTTTTACTGATTCGAAACATTATGGTATGGAAAATATTCTGCCATGAATATAATTACAGCGCTAAAACATAAACATTGAAAATAATAATAACCGCGAATTATACATTGTAGCTCTAGATATTCCAGATAAAAACTACCGTGAATAATAGTATAGCTCTAATCCAACCCCGATAATATATTGTACCTATTGCTTTATACATTCATACAAAAATTATATTCATGATAATAAAAGACCAGATTAAAACTTACCGCAGCTATCGCATGTTAATACTGCAGCGCTATCCATGTACACGCTTTACTGTGTGCATTACCTGCCTTTTCGGAAAGAGTGCTTTTGGAAAACTTCGAAATCATCTCGGGGGTATACTTGTATAATGCAACGATAGTATTTCAAATAAAACATAATTAAACCTTGACTGTCCAATCACAAAAGTGTTCAGCACAATTACCTAACACGGGTATGCACGGTGACCATCAGATTCAGATTATTTTATTCCTTGTATAAGACACATCGGAAGGTAGACATACAATGACATTCAAATAGTACAGTGTACTACATTTACAATGATACATGTATATAATAATAGTCGAATACAATATGATGCATATTGTACAATGGCATACATGATAACAATCCAGTATATTACAATGAAATACTCTTTAAACGTGCAGTACGACAAAATGACATGCATCATAAGCGACATCATATTACAGTGACATACACCAAAATCGTTAGGTATGATTGATACAGTGACATCATAACAATAGTATATTACAATGATAACAATGCTATATCTTCCAATGACGTATTCTACAGGGAATGATAACAAGATTTAATTTAATACAGTTACATATATTGTATCTCAGACGAACCGTATGTGTCACGAATAAATACAAAATAGTAGAATAGCAAAGAACAATAAAATACACCATTCTTTATTAAAAAGAGAATGGGTCATGAAATAAGGTAAAATAACGAAAGGAAACCTACAAAAAAATACATTTAGCCCGGATTTCCGGAAATCAATAGTTTCCTCAGCGTTTAGAAACCCGAATCAATAAATCTCAGGAGAAATCATTCAGACTTCTCTTTGCCATTTTCATTTTTTTTTGGCAAAAAATTGTCACCATTATATGACTTCAATGAATAAAAAGTATCTAATTATGTTGAAGATAAAAAAAATAAGCAGTTTACACAATTTTAACGACTTTTCGAAATATAAACCCTTCCTACCTCTGAGGAATTGCTAATTTCAGTAAATAATTTTACTTTATTTCAAAGTTGATTTTTTTTTTATTTTACTGCTCAGGTACAATAAAAATGCAATACAAACGTGGTTAAATTTTTTGGAAATTAATCAGAAGTACAAGTGAACCGGAAGTTGCCCATTTCCCAAACTTCCGGTGAAATGGCCAGATGACAACTCCAATCACGGTTATTATGACTGTCCAGTACAGAAATAAGACAAGACACCCTCTGTGAATTTTGTAACCATTTTGTATTTTGGCTCTCGGTGTACTTGATATCAAACTAAAAACCGTGTGAAAACTGTTTCGGCAAAACTACAAATGTATTACTGTGCGACTTAGTGAACAACAGCTTTAGAAACATGTACTTATACTCTCTAACTCAGTCTGTTTGACGTGGAGTTCTATACACTATAACCAGTCTCGTTGACGCGAAACCCCAGGGTATACCAACACCTTACATGTGTTACCTGACCTGCGCTGTTGTACCATGTATTTATCAAATCACCTGGAGTGCATGGCCCTTCAATATTATCACCAAGGCAAAACAAAAACAAGATCAGAATAAATGTTTAGGATAACCTCAAAAGAACATCTTAAATACCTGTACATGTGATGGGTATTATTAACTCATACTTTACGGCCCATCAACACAGGAAAGGTCATAAGGGCCAATAAATGGTCGACGAAAACGATTTTGAAATAAAAATGACATCGAACAAACGTGAAGACAAAAAAACAAACCCCAACTCGAATATTGAAAGTGGCTATGTGGACTCTACAGTGGACATTGAAGTATCATTGTTGCTTCTTGGCGGACGCTATGCTTTACCTCGCCCGTCGATTTCAGATTCCTAAACACACAGAAGTTGTATTTACGTGCGTAAAGTAATATCCTAAGATGCTTTTTGGTTTTTAACGGGTTTTTGATAAGCTATAAAATTGCTTCAACAGCACATATCAGCCAGGTTTGCCGAGGAGATACCGTCTATGGTTTGGAGGGGGAATGGTTTTGCCTGTACCATTACAACTGATGAGCATGTCCTAGTTTCAATATCATAGAATTTTGTACATATAATGTCATATGTAATGTAGTGTCATTATACATGTACAATCACCGCCAAACACAGCAGACGTCCCGTATTAACAAATACGTGCCTTGGAAATAGTAATAAAAATTGACAAAAAAATAGCAATAACATTAGTATATAGAAATGTCCTATTTTTAAAAGGAATATGCATCTATCATCATATAGCCCTTTGTTTATACACGCGCTATAAAAGTCGTGTACATGTGCACTACAGGTGGATTTAAGGAATGACCAAGATTGTGTTTTGGTATAAACGGTATATACCGAAAACAATTCTTGGGCATTCTTATATAATTTAATTTTAAAAAAGTAGACAGACACGTTGTAAATGCACAGTTAAAGATTTTTTTAATTTTTACGTAAACTAAACAATTGCGCTAAAAAAAAGCGGCGTTGTATTTTTGAATTCTGAAGTGAAAAAGTAGTTCCGTCATCAGTTGTTTTTCTTTTTAGGTATATACGATATATACCAAAAAAAATATTATGGGGGAGATGGGCAAAATTAAATTATATAATAATAATTATAATGATTGGAGGTTCTGATACACCGCTTTATCACAACCTAGTTCGTAGGTCGTTTCAAAGCTGTTCACAAATCAATCCTTGGTTAAATGGACTTTGCATCCAGCCAATATTTCTTAACTCCATTGGGAGCATACAGCCGGTGCTGCCATTTCGGCGCTCACAGCTATCATTCAACAATTCTAGCACTGCCCATCCACGTACTCATTTACAGCTGAATAGACTGGAACAAACGGATTAAAGTATAGCTTGCTCAAAGATACAACACAGCGCCGTGGCTTGACTCGAACCCGCAACCCTTCGGTCAAAAGGCCGACATCCTACCATTAGACTGCTGTGCCTCCTATAAACTAGAAACTAGAGATCATGTTGGTCATGTTAATGAAGCAAACGGTTGCGGTCTGTCGTTGACTAGATTTACTGGTCACAGCGTTGTTATATCATTAATGGCTAGCTTTCAAATTACTACTCAAGGTCCATTTCTTATATAATGCACCACACTACAATTCCGTGATTTAACGAAAGTAAGATATGAACTGGTGAATTAATGAATAACTTAAATAAATCATGACTATATTTCTTATACCAGGAAGTAATTCGAAATAACATTAATAAATAAAAGAAGGATATTGTCGGACTGTTAATAAGAAACCCTACAGAAATCGTTCAATACAATGTATTGCCCAGAGGACGTAGTGGTATCTTGTCCTACACGTATCACAAAAAAAACTTCAAACCGACCAGAAATGTGTACGATCTTCATACAAATGTGAATCCGTGATACCGTTTTGTCTTTAGAAGTTCCCTTTATTCTACCTATCATATTGGTCCAAGCGTTGAACCATTGAGAATCGCCACATAGCTTACAATGAACAGCCTTTTTGTCAAGTATCTTTTTTTTCTATATATCTCTTTTTCTACTTCCAGTCAGTTCGTATTACAACCTTTGAGATATATCTTGTTTATCGATTGGTAGTTTGTGTGGAAATTATAGATTGAAGATTATATTTTTCTATATTTATTATTTTTCAGACAAGGAATACTGTATAGCCGACGCCTTTTAGCTGGTCGACAGACATGTAAGTTTAATCATTTTGCCGTGAAGTGTTGTACTGCAAGTCTTGAACAAGACCATCAACTGATGTGGGTTGACTACACCGCATGTTAAGTTCCTGACTGTGTTTAGCCTAACGACATATCGGGAAAAACCAACAAAACAAAACAAAAACTTTAGACATACAAAGCAGTACTTACTAACAGCGCAAACAATATTTCAGGAGAAAGTATACGGATAAGTGATAATTGTTCACGATTTCTACCATCAGTGTGGTCAACATAAACAAAGGAGATTTATCAATAAAATGATAGGTACATGTTAACTGACAAGGAAAAAACAGGAACAAAAACTGCGAAATATAAAAGATGGACTTGGTTTATTTCCAGGTAAACGCAGATTATGTTAGAGGGATAATCTCTGATACAGTGTACGTTGTTATCATACCTGTATCTAAGGAAATAATATATTGCATATTGCACCTCGTGCTATACCACGTGGCATATCATACCTCATCTTTATAACAGCGAGTCTGAGTTAATTATATTGGTCACATGACAGGGAAATATATATAGAACGTCACGCTCCCATCTCCGTTCGAGTTTCCCCTGTCATATGTCTCTTATTAGAAAAATGAACAAAAGAAATCACACCCGAGTTCCAAGTGACTAAAGACGATCGAAACAATAGCGCATGCGCCTGATAATCTGTATTGCTTTGTTATTGTTCTACTTCGATATAATTGACCTATATATTGACCTTGCATGTACACAAATCATTGTTGCCTTTATATTAACCATGCTTCTCTCGGACTTCGCCGTCGTGAAATATTATTAATCTCAGTGAAACAAAGAATCGTGTTTCCCTACTTCACGTGCAATGAATGTATATAATCATAGTATATATGTTATAATTATACGTGCAATTAAGCGCTATGATATAATGTCTGTATTTAACAATGTCTGAAGATGTATTTGCTGTTTTTCAGTAACATACTACTGACTCGTACAGAAAGGTGAACTCGCTGCGATTGTCATGATATACAATACATGTCGTTGTAAACCTTCCTTCCCAGCCGAGAGCTCCTCACGATGGGTCAGTCGGGGGCACACTGGGTCGAAGGTGGGATCACATGCTGCTATAACGAAGCCTGGAAGTGCGTCTGTGACACCCTGATTGTTACAGATGACGGCTCATGGCGACTCCACGACAAACACAATCGTTTGTGTTCGATCATAGGGCAATTTCTACTTCTGAATTGTCGACTTTTTGTCATTGAGTAAATGCGGCACACGTGACCTCTCTAAATACACAGTGCCCTCTCTCGGGGAGAACGTGATATACTTGGTAGTGGCAGTTTGGTCCCGGTCTATAGAACCAGCAATGTATCGTATTTATATTTAAACGAAATACCGAGTTTAGGATTGTATAACTAATATACAATTATGTGTTGCTATGGTGACTCGTTGTAATATAAAACTTACATTTATACAAAAAAGTCCTTCTTCACGTTGGTGTTTTTGTAGTTTAATCAGAGATGGAAAACATTGAAGTTTTACACTGGAAGTTGCAACTGTTTCCTGGTACTGATATCGACATGCAGTGTATATCCAGGGACCCGAGAGAGTCGCGACAAGGTTACCGACCTATCTTCTATTGATCCGAGAAAATGAAAGTTATTGTTTTAGTCACTGTTATATTATCCTTCGTGAACATTCGAGGAAAAGGAGGCATGGTACTTAGAACCTGTTTAAAACCACTCCTGCATAACCTGTATAAGACATTGGCACTTTACTTCGCTCTACAGTCACTCCTTAAGTAGTTGAAAAATACAGCGCATCTTACTTCTCCTGTTTTGGTTGTAAAAGACGTCTATCTTCGCTTTATAGTCCATCCTGAATTGGTTTTTGAAAGACAGCACGTCTAATTTCGCTTTATAGTCACTTCTGAATAAGCTGTTAGAGACAGCGCGACTTACTTCGCTTTAAGGTTCCCCTTAAGTAGTTGTAAACGACAGCACGTCTGATTTCGCTTTACAGTCACTCCTGAAGTGGTTGTTAAAGACAGCGCGTCTTATTTCGCTTTAAGGTTACAACTGAAGTGGTTGAAAAAGACCACTTCATAGACCATAAGATATTAAGTCTTACCTCACTTTAAAGTTACTCCTGAGGAATCTGTTAGAGACGGCGCGTTTGTCTTCGCTTTAAGGTCACCCCTTAATATAAGAAGTGGTTGTAAGAGACAGCATGTCTGACTTCGCTCTAAGGTCACTCCTGAAGTGGTTGTTAAAGACAGCGCGTCTTACTTCGCTTGATAGTCACCTCAGAATAAGCTGTTAGAGATAGACAGCACGTCTGACTTTGTTTTTTAGTCACTCCTGAGGTGGTTTTTGAAAGACAGTGCGTATAATTACGCTTAATAGTCACTCCCGAATAAGCTGTTGGAGACAGCGCATCTTACTTCGCTTAAAGGTTACCCCTTAATATAAGTTGTTGTAAAAGAAAGCACGTCTTACTTCACTTGATGGAGATATAATGCAAGAGAACATGTTGTTCAATTTTGTTGTTCATATCAAAACCGTGGTGTTTACAATTTACACGTTAAATACAAACTTGTGTCTTAAAAAATCCGATTAGCCAATACAACTTCGCTAAACTATCCCTTTTTATCTGTTATTTCCTTCTTTTAAATCTATCTATTCTACCTTTCCGATCACACAATGATGTCTGTACAGTGTAATCAACGAGGAAGTACACAAAACCCTGCGTGGTGTTGCCTTTAGCCGAGTCATGGCCATTTTGGTTCGATCATCCAAACATCCGTCTACTGCCGTAAATGTACGTAGATTCCATACAGTGATTGTGTCGTAATCTAAATATACAGAAAATTGCATGCAGTACTTATCAGAGACGGCGTGTGTTTCGATGATTGATGACTTTTGTTCCCCGTAGATAAACGGAACACTGCATTGCGATGTCGTTTTTTATCTGTTCTGATTTACATACAAGATACAATGTACCATTAACACACGATGACAATGACTTATGTTTTAGATTTAACAAAATAGTTTACCCTCGTACAGATAGTATTCTGTTGAACACACATTAACAAATAAGATAATACAATTAATGATGTTATATATAAATTAATAAATTCCAAAATGAAAATCTTGAAACCTCCGCGATTAAATAGCAGCCAACACAATAACTTGTAAGGATTTGCTTGGTTACATTTATACTGATTTGACAGTCCTAGGGTCCTAATGGAACAGAGTTTCGATAGTGTATAATACTATGACGCTATCAGTGGGTGCGGGTATTGCTGACTCTATATCCATAGCAATGTAATCGTTTTTTAATTAAATATGTAGTCACAAGTTTTTGTGATCTTTTTTATAGCACTTTCTTCTCTACCTGGCTATTTGTTTTCTGTATGTGTTGAAATAAAATCTTCAGGTGGACTTTTTCAGACATCAACTTTTCTTTCTGAGATTTAGATGACAATGTTCGCGACTTATCCACGACAATCTTTCCACCTCTGACTCCTAGAACCTATTCCTAACATTGTATACATTTATCGTAGCCTCCCGCAAAGCGCCAGTCACCATGTACAGTACCAGAGTGATATTCGTCAATGACGTAGTCCATGGTTTAGCTGATATTTTAAAATCAAGGAATCAGTTTCCTAGGTTTTGATTGGACTCTTAAACACTGATCATTGTGATACTTTTTTACACGGTGTGGTTTTGTTTTACATTGTACGTGCCACTTTGAGACATGGAGTGGTTTTGTAAGATAACAAACAATCTTGTATCAAAAGTATGACCGAATATACCGTCACGTACATCAGCCACGACCATTATTCAAATATCATGAGTTTTTTGCAAGCTTTCGTGTATTTCATCTATAAAACAAATGTACATGTATTGTACCTTGGTTACTCATTGCCAATATCCAAAAGCGCCAGTGTACCCTGTTTGGGTGAGACGAAATGTGTCTCTGCCAACCGGAAGTTGTTACTTATCACCAACACTGTCTTGTGTCGGCCTCCACTTCCTCTGTCTATTTGTAGCTCCATACCCCCTCCCCCTTACCCTCCACCCCACACACCTCACCCCACCACCCTCAAACAGAATCCTAGTTCTTGTCCCCACTTGTCCCCATCCCTGCTCCCCCAATCCTCGGTTTTCTCTCCCACGTGCTCACTCAAACACCCTGACTACTCCCGTTACACATTTATTTCGTTTTTATCGCTGTTTAACTCATTTAAGCTGATGTTTGATCATAGAGTTTTACTTCAAAGTGAATATGTTCGATACAGTTTTACCTTACAGGAGATATGTCATCTGTGTGGATATTTATTAGGACTTCCTGAATTCAAACTTCGGAATTTCGTGTCTGGACACGCGCCAATTCGTGGCCTGTCGGCCAGACACTGCATGGCAACCGATTTCTGACAAGCGTGTTTTTGAGATGGATTATCGACCGTGATCGACAGGATTGTTCAGTGTACACGTAGCTGGTTTTATATAACCTTACAAAATACTGAAATTTTCGCGCTTTCATGTTATTTTACATATGTAATGTCTATGTATAGAGAGCATCATCATGTCTCGTTCTTGTTCTCTTTCTCCAATGTCCGATAACTTCCATATGTTGTTTCCTATTTTTGTAGGTTTTGTTCATTACTCTGGCGTCGATATCTTAAAACATCTGAACTGAGTTGTTGTCCCGGAAGTTGATTTCGTCCCTACAAGTCAAATTTACAATGGGGGAAGTATTTAAATCATCTCTAAGGAACGTTCTAGACACTGTGACCAGTTGTTCTCACAATGTACGTCGTCAACTCTTACTCAAGTATGGTTGTCTTTTCAATGTCAACTTGTCTACATGATACTTGCACGATTTAGTCATCCCAGAGTATTTGTGTCATCCGATACGACTGCTTTGTTTTTTGTTCTGCTTTGTTAAATCATGTGTCTTCTCCAGATTATTGCAATTGGTTTTTTTTTCTGCCAGTGCTGCCTCTGTTTTGTCTGTGTTAATCTATGAGTGAGTTTAAGGGTGATGATCCTAAAGGTACTGTATAGAACATGGGTGATGATCCCAAAGGTACTGTATAGAACAAGAATGATGATCATAAAGGTACTGTATAGAACAAGGATGATGATCCTAAAGGTACTGTATAGTACACGGGTGATGATCCTAAAGGTACTGTATAAAACAGGGGTGATGATCCTAAAAGTAATGTATAGAACAGGGATGATGATCCTAAAGGCACTGTATAGAAAAGGGATGATGATCTTAAAGGTACTGAATAGTACAAGGTTGATGATCCTAAAGGTACCGTATAGAACAAGGATGATGATCCTAAAGGTACTGTATAGTACACGGGTGATTATCCTAAAGATACTGTATAGAACAAAGGTGATGATCCTAAAGGTACTGTATAGTAAAGGGATGATGATCCTAAAGGTACTGTATAGTACACGGGTGATGATCCTTAAGGAACTGTATAAAACAGGGGTGATGATCCTAAAAGTAATGTATAGAACAGGGATGATGATACTAAAGGAACTGTATAGAACAAAGATGATGATCCTAAAGGTACTGTATAGTACACGGGTGATGATCCTTAAGGAACTGTATAAAACAGGGGTGATGATCCTAAAGGTAATGTATAGAACAGGGATGATGATCCTAAAGGCACTGTATAGAACAGGGATGATGATCTTAAAGGTACTGAATAGTACATGGTTGATGATTCTAAAGGTACTGTATAAAATAGGGGTGATGATCCTAAGGGTAATGTATAGAACAGGGATGATGATCCTAAAGGTACTGTATAGAACAAGGATGATGATCCTAAAGGTACTGTATAGTACACGGGTGATGTTCCTAAAGGTACTGTATAAAATAGGGGTGATGATCCTAAAGGTAATGTATAGAACAGGGATGATGATCCTAAAGGCACTGTATAGAACAGGGATGATGATCTTAAAGGTAGTGAATAGTACAGGGATGATGATCCTAAAGGTACTGTATAGTAAAAGGGTGATGTTCATAAAGGTACTGTAGTGAACATGAATGATGATCCTAAAGGTACTGTATAGAACAAGGATGATGATCCTAAAGGTATTGTATAAACAGGGATGATGATCCGAAAGGTACTGTATAGAACAAGGGTGATGGTCCTAAAGGTACTGTATAGAATATGGATGATGATACTAAAGGTACTGTATATAACAGGGATGCTGATACTAAAGGTACTGTATATAACAGGGATGATGATACTAAAGGTACTGTATAGAACAGGGATGATGATACTAAAGGTACTGTATAGATGATGATCCGAAAGGTACTGTATAGAACAGTGATGATGATGCTAAAGGTACAGTATAGAACAGGAATGATGATCCAAAAGGTACTGTATAGTACATGGATAATGATACTAAAGGCACTGTATAGAACAGGAATGATGAACCTAAAGGTACTGTATAGTACACGGGGGATGATCCTTAAGGAACTGTATAAAACAGGGGTGATGATCCTAAAAGTAATGTATAGAACAGGGATGATGAGCATAAAGGTACTGTATAGAACAGGAATGATGATACTAAAGGTACAGTATAGAACAGGAATGATGATCCAAAAGGTACTGTATAGTACACGGGTGATGATCCTAAAGGTAATGTATATAACAGGGATGATGACACTAAAGGTACTGTATAGATGATGATCCGAAAGGTACTGTATAGAACAGGGAGTAGAACATGGGTGATGATCCCAAAGGTACTGTATAGAACAGGGACGATGATACTAAAGGGGTACTGTATATAACAGGGATGATGACACTAAAGGTACTGTATAGATGCTGATCCGAAAGGTACTGTATAGAACAAGGGGGATGGTCCTAAAGGAACTGTATAGTACATGAATGATGATACTAAAGGTACTTTAAAGAACAGGAATGATGATCCTTGATGATCCCAAAGGTACTGTATAGTACATGGATAATGATACTAAAGGTAATGTATAGAACAGGGATGATCCTAATGGTACTGTATAGTACAGGGACGATGATACTAAAGGTAGTGTATAGAACAGGGATGATGATCCCAAAGGTACTGTATAGAACAGGGAGTAGAACATGGGTGATGATCCCAAAGGTACTGTATACAACAGGAATGATGATCCTAAAGGAACTGTATAGTACATGGATGGTGATACTAAAGGTACTGTATATAACAGGGATGATGACACTAAAGGTACTGTATAGATGCTGATCCGAAAGGTACTGTATAGAACAAGGACGATGATCCTAAAGGTACTGAATAGTACATGGATGATGATACTAAAGGTACTTTAAAGAACAGGAATGATGATCCCAAAGGTACTGTATAGTACATGGATAATGATACTAAAGGTACTGTATAGTACATGGATGGTGATACTAAAGGTACTGTATAAAACAGGGATGCTGATACTAAAGGTACTGGATAGAACAGGGATGATGATCATAAAGGTATTGTATAGAACAGGGATGCTGATCCTAAAGGCTCTGTATAGAACAGGGATGATGATCATAAAGGTAATGTATAGAACAGGGATGATCCTAATGGTACTGTATAGTACAGGGATGATGATACTAAAGTTACTATATAGAACAGGGATGATGATCCTAAAGGTATTGTATAAACAGGGATGATGATCCGAAAGGTACTGTATAGAACAGTGATGATGATGCTAAAGGTACAGTATAGAACAGGAATGATGATCCTAAAGGTACTGTATAGTACATGAATGATGATACTAAAGGTACTGTATAGAACAGGAATGATGATCCTAAAGGTACTGTATAGAACAGGAATGATGATACTAAAGGTACTGTATAGAACAGGGATGATGATCCTAAAGGTATTGTATAGAACAGGGATGCTGATACTAAAGGTACTGTATAGAACAAGGATGATGATCCTAAAGGTATTGTATAGAACAGGGATGCTGATACTAAAGGTACTGTATAGAACAAGGATGATGATCCTAAAGGTACTGTATACTACAGGGATGATGATACTAAAGGTACAGTATAGAACAGGAATGATGATCCTAAAGGGACTGTATAGTACATGAATGATGATACTAAACGTACTGTATAGAACAGGAATGATGATCCCAAAGGTACTGTATAGTACAGGGATGATGATACTAAAGGTACAGTATAGAACAGGGACGATGATCCTAAAGGTACTGTATAGTACATGGATGATGATACTAAAGGTACTGTATAGAACAGGGATGATCCTAAAGGTACTTTATAGAACAGGGATGATGATCCTAAAGGTACTGTATAGTACATGGATAATGATAATAAAGGTACTGTATAGAACAGGGATGATGATCATAAAGGAAATGTATAGTACAAGGATGATGATAGTTAAGGTACTGTATAGAACAGGGATGATGATACACTAAAGGTACTGTATAGTACAAGGATGATGATCCTAAAGGCACTATATAGAACAGGGATGATGATCCTTAAGGTATTGTATAGAACAGGGATGCTGATACTAAAGGTACTGGATAGAACAGGGATGATGAAGGTACTGTATAGAACAGGGATGATGATCATAAAGGTAATGTATAGTACAAGGATGATGATAGTTAAGGTACTGTATAGAACAGGGATGATGATACACTAAAGGTACTGTATAGTACAAGGATGATGATCCTAAAGGTACTATATAGAACAGGGATGATGATCCTTAAGGTATTGTATAGAACAGGGATGCTGATACTAAAGGTACTGGATAGAACAGGGATGATGATCCTAAAGGTACTGTATAGAACAAGGATGATGATCCTAAAGGTACTGTATAGTACAAGGATGATGATACTTAAGGTACTGTATAGAACAGGGATGATGATCCTAAGTGATACTAAAGGTACTGTATAGAACAGGGATGATCCTAAAGGTACTTTATAGAACAGGGATGATGATCCTAAAGGTACTGTATAGAACAAGGATGATGATCCTAAAGGTACTGTATAGAACAAGGATGATGATCCTAAAGGTACTGTATAGTACAAGGATGATGATCCTAAAGGCACTATATAGAACAGGGATGATGATCCTTAAGGTATTGTATAGAACAGGGATGCTGATACTAAAGGTACTGTATAGAACAGGGATGATGATCATAAAGGTACTGTATAGAACAGGGATGATGATCCTAAAGGTACTGTATAGAACAGGGATGATGATCATAAAGGTACTGTATAGAACAGGGATGATGATCCTTAAGGTATTGTATAGAACAGGGAGGCTGATACTAAAGGTACTGTATAGAACAGGGATGATGATCCTAAGTGATACTAAAGGTACTGTATAGAACAGGGATGATGATCATAAAGGTACTGTATAGTACAAGGATGGTGATACTTAAGGTATTGTATAGAACAGGGATGTTGATACTAAAGGTACCGTATAGAACAGGGATGCTGATACTAAAGGTACTGTATAGTACAGGGATGATGATCATAAAGGTACCGTATAGTACAAGGATGATGATACTTAAGGTATTGTATAGAACAAGGATGATGATACTTAAGGTATTGTATAGAACAGGGATGTTGATACTAAAGGTACTATATAGAACAGGGATGCTGATACTAAAGGTACTGTATAGTACAGGGATGATGATCATAAAGGTACTGTATAGTACAAGGATGGTGATACTTAAGGTATTGTATAGAACAGGGATGTTGATACTAAAGGTACCGTATAGAACAGGGATGCTGATACTAAAGGTACTGGATAGAACAGGGATGATGATCCTAAAGGTACTGTATAGAACAAGGATGATGATCCTAAAGGTACTGTATAGTACAGGGATGATGATCATAAAGGTACCGTATAGTACAAGGATGATGATACTTAAGGTATTGTATAGAACAGGGATGTTGATACTAAAGGTACCGTATAGAACAGGGATGCTGATACTAAAGGTACTGGATAGAACAGGGATGATGATACTAAAGGTACTGTATGGTACAAGGATGATGATACTTAAGGTACTGTATTGAACAGGGATGATGATACTAAAGGTACTGTATAATAAAGGGATGATGATCCTAAAGGTACTGTATAGTACAAGGATGATGATACTTAAGGAATTGTATAGAACAGGGATGTTGATACTAAAGGTACTATATAGAACAGGGATGCTGATACTAAAGGTACTGTATAGTACAGGGATGATGATCATAAAGGTACTGTATAGTACAAGGATGATGATACTTAAGGTATTGTATAGAACAGGGATGTTGATACTAAAGGTACTGTATAGAACAGGGATGCTGATACTAAAGGTACTGTATAGTACAGGGATGATGATCCTAAAGGTATTGTATAGTACAAGTGTGATGATCTTAAAGGTACTGTATAGAACAGTGATGCTGATACTAAAGGTACTGTAAAGAACAGGGATGATGATCCTTAAGGTACTGTATAGAACAGGCATGCTGATACTAAAGGTACCTTTAGGATCATCAACCTTGTACTATTCTCTATACAGTACCTTTAGTATCGTCATCCCTGTACTATACATTACCTTTACCGTCACGCTACCACAATTGGTACAATTTTGACAGTTTTTTAGTGATCTTTAAAAATTCAGATCTTGTGTCTGGAATGTTTCTTGATTCTTGACAAACACTACCTATGGTGGTTCATTTTCAGGAAAAGATTTATATCTAAGTAATTTATTTTTGAAAATAGATCGCTAAACTCGGAGTGAGATTTCGTCCGTTTTTCGGCCGTAAATAATACCCAAATTGGTACACCATATCACAGGCTATGGAAATTGTTTATATTTATACAAGTTGATGTGCCGATTACAACAAAATATATTGCTTTTATAGATACCACACTGAACTATAATTGTATATATTCACTTATATATTATCCGAATATAAGGACCAGAAATCAACATTTAAACATGCTTATATTTAACCCCTTGAAAATCTTCCAAAGTTTCGTCGACGTACGTCGTTTTTACTGGTTTTCCGATATGTTTACTTTGAAGTCACCGTGAACTCTTAAAATGTTCCTGAAAACAAAACTATTCGGCAGAAATGCTGTTAAATGTCTATTTTGTTATACTGTTAATGGAAAATGCTCAAATTTAATATCAAAGTACTATTCGAACAATTTTATGACCGTGTACCAATTTGGGTAGTGTACCAATTGTGGTAGCGTGACGTTAAAGGTAATGTATAGTACAGGGATGATGATACTAAAGGTACTGTATAGAACAGGGATGCTGATACTAAAGGTACTGTATAGTACACGGGTGATGATACTAAAGGTACTGTATAGTACAATGATGATGATCCTAAAGGTATTGTATAGTACAAGGGTGATGATCCTAAAGGTACTGTATAGAACATGGGTGATGATACTAAAGATATTGTGTAGAACAGGGATG
>NW_018480043.1:354400-415261 GCF_002113885.1 Mizuhopecten yessoensis | reverse complement strand
CGCACAACGCACCAAAAATAGCGTGCGCACACCGTGCATACATCGTTCACACACCGTCCGCACATCGTTCACACATGGTGCGCACAACTGTGCGATTTAGCAATCGTTCGCCCCGTTGTGCGCTTCTCTCCGCACAACTGTGCGATTTGGTATCATTTGTAGATCAAAATTACGGATTGACAAAAATACGGAAGGCTTGTATGCGATAATGTACACTGTGTATATATCTGTAATTTCTCATCACAATAAACAAGATTATACAATTTCACAATGCGTGTTACACAGTATTACAGCGACCGTTAGGCTGTCAAGAATGGGTTTGGCTTCAAGGTAACAGAACAGGTAAATAACAATTTTATGAGTGTCAGGAGTTTTACCTGACCAGTGCCTGACACACAGAGCTGATATGCGATACCGTTTGACCGTATGAAAAGTATTTGTTATTTGCATTCGTTTGCCTATAGCTCCCCTTCTCCTGGATTTTCACACCCTCGGCCTTACCCGACGAGTTACGTAAGTGCCCCAGGCGGGGAGAAAACTACGGTCCAGGTACATGTACAAAGTGGTTATGTTTACCTGGATATGGGATTGTGTTGTAATTTTACATGTGTCGACTAAGTTTGTTTAAAAACACAGAAAACACAATTTCTAAATATAAGAATGAATGTATAGACAGAAAGATAAGTTTATAGATGTTGCTACAATATAGAAACATATGTAAACATCAAGTTAATATGTGTAAACACGGAACCGTATAAATTGTTAAGGCATTCCTCAATTTACACCAACTACGATTGTTATCGCACAACGTCCGTCCATCGTGCGCACAGATGTGCGCAAGCAATGATCGTCTAGCTTTTTATCGTTCGCCCATCGTGCACACACCGTTCACACACCGTGCACACATCGTGCGCACACCGCACATCGTGTAACGTTGTGCGATCCCACAACTGTACTATATAATACAAGGATGATGATCCTTAAGGTACTGTATAGAACAGGGATGATCCTAAAGGTACTGTATAGTACCGGGACGATGATACTAAAGGTACTGTATAATACAAGAATTATGATCCTAAAGGTACTATATAATACAGGGATGATGATCATAAAGGTACTGTATAGTACAGGGATGATGATCCTAAAGGTACTGTATAGTACAGGGATGATGATCCTAAAGGTACTGTATAGTACAGGGATGATGATCCTAAAGGTACTATAAAGAACAAGGCTGTAATCCTAAAGTTACTGTATAGTACAGGGATGATGATCTTAAAGGTACTGTATAGAACAGGTATGAGGATCCTAAATGTACTGTATAGTAAAGGTATGATGATTCTAAAGGTACTGTATAGTACAATGATAATGATCCTAAAGGTATTGTATAGTAAAAGGGTGATGATCCTAAAGGTACTGTATAGAACATGGGTGATGATCCTAAAGATATTGTGTAGAACAGGGATGATGATCCTAAAGGTATTGTATAATACACGGCTGATGATAACATTAATGATGATCCTAAAGGTACTGTATAGAACAAGGATGATGATCCTAAAGGTACTGTTTTGAACATGGATGATAATCCTAAAGGTATTGTATAAAACAGGGATGATGATCCTAAAGGTATGTATAGTAAAAGGATGATGATCCTAAAGGTACTGTATAGTACAAGGATGATGATCCTATAGGTACTGTATATTACAGGGATGATGATCCTAAACGTACCGTATAGAACAGGGATGATGATCCTAAAAGTACTGTATAGATCAGGGTTGCTGATCCTGAAGGTACTGTATAGTACAGAGATGATGATCCAAAAGGTACTGTATAGAACAAGGTTGATGATCCTAAAGGTACTGTATAGTACAGGGATGATGACCCTAAAGGTACTGTATAGAACAGGGATGATGATCCTAAAGGTATTGTATAGTACACGGCTGATGATAACATGAATGATGATCCTAAAGGTACTGTATAGAACAAGGATGATGATCCTAAAGGTACTGTTTTGAACATGGATGATGATCCTAAAGGAATTGTATAAAACACATGAATGATGATCCTAAAGGTACTGTATAGAAGGATGATGATCCTAAAGGTACTGTATAGTACAAGGATGATGATCCTAAAGGTACTGTATATTACAGGGATGATGATCCTAAACGTACCGTATAGAATAGGGATGATGATCCTAAAGGTACTGTATAGATCAGGGTTGATGATCCTGAAGGTACTGTATAGTACAGAGATGATGATCCAAAAGGTACTGTATAGAACAAGGTTAATGATCCTAAAGGTATTGTATAGTACAGGGATGATGATCCTAAAGGTACTGTATAGTACAGGAATGATGATCCTAAAGGTAGTGTATAGTACAAGGATGATGATTCTATAGGTACTGTATAATACAAGGATGATGATCCTAAAGGTACTATATAATACAAGGATGATGATCCTAAAGGTACGGTATAGTAGATGGATGATGATCCTAAAGGTATTGTATAGAACAGGGATGATGATCCTAAAGATACTGTATAGTACGGAGATGATGATCCCAAAGGTACTGTATAGAACAAGGTTGATGTTCCTAAAGGTACTGTATAGTACACGGTTGATCCTAAAGGTACTGTATAGTACAGGGACGATGATACTAAAGGTACTGTATAGTACAGGGATAATGATCCTAAAGGTACTGTATAATTATATAATACAAGGATGATGATCCTAAAGGTACTATATAATACAAGGATGATGATTCTTAAGGTACTGTATAGAACAGGGATGATCCTAAAGGTACTGTATAGTACAGGGACGAGGATACTAAAGGTACTGTATAGAACAGGGATGATCCTAAAGGTACTGTATAGTACAGGGTGGATGATACTAAAGGTACTGTATAGTACAGGGACGATGATACTAAAGGTACTGTATAGTACAAGGGTGATGATCATAAAGGTACTGTATAGTACAGGGACGATGATACTAAAGGTACTGTATAAAACAGGGATGATCCTAAAGGTACCGTATAGAACAAGGATGATGGTCCTAAAGGTACTGTATAGTACAAGGGTGATGATCCTAAAGGTACTGTATAGAACAAGGTTGATGATCCTAAAGGGACTGTATAAAACAGGGATGATGATCCTAAAGGTATGTATAGTAAAGGGATGATGATCCCAAAGGTACTGTATAGAACAGGGATGATGATCCTAAAGGTATTGTATATTACAAGGGTTATGATCCTAAAGGTACTGTATAGAACAAAGATGATGATCCTAAAGGTACTGTATAGAACAAGGATGATGATCCCAAAGGTACTGTATAGAACAAAAATGATGATCCTAAAGGTATTGTATAAACAGGGATGATGATCTTAAAGGTACTGTATAGAACAATGGTGATGATCCTAAAGGTACTGTATAGAACAGGGATGATCCTAAAGGTCCAGTAAAGAACAAGGATGATGATCCTAAAGGTACTGTATAAAACAGGGATGATGATCCTTAAGGTACTGTATAGAATAGGGATGAGGATCCTAAATGTACTGTATAGTAAAGGGATGATGATCCTGAAGGTAATTTATAGAACAAAGATGATGATCCTAAATGTACTGTATAGTACAAGTGTGATGTTCATAAAGTTACTGTAGAGAACATGAATGCTGATCCTAAAGGTAATGTATAGAACAAGGATGATGATCCTAAAGGTACTCTATAGAACAAGGATGATGATCCTAGAGGTACTGTATAGAACAGGGGTGATGATCCTAAAGGTACCGTATAGAACAGGGATGATGATCCTAAAGGTACTGTATAGTACAATGGTGATGATCCTTAAGGTACTGTATAGAACAGGGATGATGATCCTAAAGGTACTGCATAGAACAAAGATGATGATCCTAAAGGTACTGTATAGAACAAGGATGATGATCCTAAAGCTACTGTATAAAACAAGAATGATGATCCTAAAGGTATTGTATAAACAGGGATGATGATCTTAAAGGTACTGTATAGAACAGGGATGATCCTTAAGGTCCTGTATAGAACATGGATGATGATCCTAAAGGTACTGTATAAAACAGGGATGATGATCCTTAAGGTACTGTATAGAATAGGGATGAGGATCATAAATGTACTGTATAGTAAAGGGATGATGATCCTAAAGGTACTGTATAGTACAAGGGTGATGATCCTAAAGGTACTGTATAGAACAAAGATGATGATCCTAAAGGTACTGTATAGTACAAGTGTGATGTTCATAAAGTTACTGTAGAGAACATGAATGATGATCCTAAAGGTACTGTATAGAACAAGGATGATGATCCTAAAGGTACTGTATAGAACAAGGATGATGATCCTAAAGGTACTGTATAGAACAGGGGTGATGATCCTAAAGGTACCGTATAGAACAGGGATGATGATCTTAAAGGTACTGTATAGTACAATGGTGATGATCCTTAAGGTACTGTATAGAACAGGGATGATGATCCTAAAAGTACTGTATAGAACAGGGATGATGATCCTAAAGGCACTGTATAGAACAAGGATGATGATCCTAAAGGTACTGTATAGAACAGGGGTGATTATCCTAAAGGTACTGTATAGAACAGGGATGATGATCCCAAAGGTACTGTATAATACAATGGTGATTATCCTAAAGGTACTGTATAGAACAGGGATGATGATCCTAAAGGTACTGTATAGAACAGGGGTGATGATCCTAAAGGTACTGTATAGAACAGGGATGATGATCCTAAAGGTACTGTATAGAACAGGGATGATGATCCTAAAGGTACTGTATAGAACAGGGATGATGATCCTAAAGGTACTGTATAGAACAGGGATGATGATCCTAAAGGTACTGTATAGAACAGGGATGATGATCCTAAAGGTACTGTATAGAACAGGGATGATGATCCTAAAGGTACTGTATAGAACAGGGATGATGATCCTAAAGGTACTGTATAGAACAGGGATGATGATCCTAAAGGTACTGTATAGAACAGGGATGATGATCCTAAAGGTACTGTATAGAACAGGGATGATGATCCTAAAGGTACTGTATAGAACAGGGATGATGATCCTAAAGGTACTGTATAGAACAGGGATGATGATCCTAAAGGTACTGTATAGAACAGGGATGATGATCCTAAAGGTACTGTATAGAACAGGGATGATGATCCTAAAGGTACTGTATAGAACAGGGATGATGATCCTAAAGGTACTGTATAGAACAGGGATGATGATCCTAAAGGTACTGTATAGAACAGGGATGATGATCCTAAAGGTACTGTATAGAACAGGGATGATGATCCTAAAGGTACTGTATAGAACAGGGATGATGATCCTAAAGGTACTGTATAGAACAGGGATGATGATCCTAAAGGTACTGTATAGAACAGGGATGATGATCCTAAAGGTACTGTATAGAACAGGGATGATGATCCTAAAGGTACTGTATAGAACAGGGATGATGATCCTAAAGGTACTGTATAGAACAGGGATGATGATCCTAAAGGTACTGTATAGAACAGGGATGATGATCCTAAAGGTACTGTATAGAACAGGGATGATGATCCTAAAGGTACTGTATAGAACAGGGATGATGATCCTAAAGGTACTGTATAGAACAGGGATGATGATCCTAAAGGTACTGTATAGAACAGGGATGATGATCCTAAAGGTACTGTATAGAACAGGGATGATGATCCTAAAGGTACTGTATAGAACAGGGATGATGATCCTAAAGGTACTGTATAGAACAGGGATGATGATCCTAAAGGTACTGTATAGAACAGGGATGATGATCCTAAAGGTACTGTATAGAACAGGGATGATGATCCTAAAGGTACTGTATAGAACAGGGATGATGATCCTAAAGGTACTGTATAGAACAGGGATGATGATCCTAAAGGTACTGTATAGAACAGGGATGATGATCCTAAAGGTACTGTATAGAACAGGGATGATGATCCTAAAGGTACTGTATAGAACAGGGATGATGATCCTAAAGGTACTGTATAGAACAGGGATGATGATCCTAAAGGTACTGTATAGAACAGGGATGATGATCCTAAAGGTACTGTATAGAACAGGGATGATGATCCTAAAGGTACTGTATAGAACAGGGATGATGATCCTAAAGGTACTGTATAGAACAGGGATGATGATCCTAAAGGTACTGTATAGAACAGGGATGATGATCCTAAAGGTACTGTATAGAACAGGGATGATGATCCTAAAGGTACTGTATAGAACAGGGATGATGATCCTAAAGGTACTGTATAGAACAGGGATGATGATCCTAAAGGTACTGTATAGAACAGGGATGATGATCCTAAAGGTACTGTATAGAACAGGGATGATGATCCTAAAGGTACTGTATAGAACAGGGATGATGATCCTAAAGGTACTGTATAGAACAGGGATGATGATCCTAAAGGTACTGTATAGAACAGGGATGATGATCCTAAAGGTACTGTATAGAACAGGGATGATGATCCTAAAGGTACTGTATAGAACAGGGATGATGATCCTAAAGGTACTGTATAGAACAGGGATGATGATCCTAAAGGTACTGTATAGAACAGGGATGATGATCCTAAAGGTACTGTATAGAACAGGGATGATGATCCTAAAGGTACTGTATAGAACAGGGATGATGATCCTAAAGGTACTGTATAGAACAGGGATGATGATCCTAAAGGTACTGTATAGAACAGGGATGATGATCCTAAAGGTACTGTATAGAACAGGGATGATGATCCTAAAGGTACTGTATAGAACAGGGATGATGATCCTAAAGGTACTGTATAGAACAGGGATGATGATCCTAAAGGTACTGTATAGAACAGGGATGATGATCCTAAAGGTACTGTATAGAACAGGGATGATGATCCTAAAGGTACTGTATAGAACAGGGATGATGATCCTAAAGGTACTGTATAGAACAGGGATGATGATCCTAAAGGTACTGTATAGAACAGGGATGATGATCCTAAAGGTACTGTATAGAACAGGGATGATGATCCTAAAGGTACTGTATAGAACAGGGATGATGATCCTAAAGGTACTGTATAGAACAGGGATGATGATCCTAAAGGTACTGTATAGAACAGGGATGATGATCCTAAAGGTACTGTATAGAACAGGGATGATGATCCTAAAGGTACTGTATAGAACAGGGATGATGATCCTAAAGGTACTGTATAGAACAGGGATGATGATCCTAAAGGTACTGTATAGAACAGGGATGATGATCCTAAAGGTACTGTATAGAACAGGGATGATGATCCTAAAGGTACTGTATAGAACAGGGATGATGATCCTAAAGGTACTGTATAGAACAGGGATGATGATCCTAAAGGTACTGTATAGAACAGGGATGATGATCCTAAAGGTACTGTATAGAACAGGGATGATGATCCTAAAGGTACTGTATAGAACAGGGATGATGATCCTAAAGGTACTGTATAGAACAGGGATGATGATCCTAAAGGTACTGTATAGAACAGGGATGATGATCCTAAAGGTACTGTATAGAACAGGGATGATGATCCTAAAGGTACTGTATAGAACAGGGATGATGATCCTAAAGGTACTGTATAGAACAGGGATGATGATCCTAAAGGTACTGTATAGAACAGGGATGATGATCCTAAAGGTACTGTATAGAACAGGGATGATGATCCTAAAGGTACTGTATAGAACAGGGATGATGATCCTAAAGGTACTGTATAGAACAGGGATGATGATCCTAAAGGTACTGTATAGAACAGGGATGATGATCCTAAAGGTACTGTATAGAACAGGGATGATGATCCTAAAGGTACTGTATAGAACAGGGATGATGATCCTAAAGGTACTGTATAGAACAGGGATGATGATCCTAAAGGTACTGTATAGAACAGGGATGATGATCCTAAAGGTACTGTATAGAACAGGGATGATGATCCTAAAGGTACTGTATAGAACAGGGATGATGATCCTAAAGGTACTGTATAGAACAGGGATGATGATCCTAAAGGTACTGTATAGAACAGGGATGATGATCCTAAAGGTACTGTATAGAACAGGGATGATGATCCTAAAGGTACTGTATAGAACAGGGATGATGATCCTAAAGGTACTGTATAGAACAGGGATGATGATCCTAAAGGTACTGTATAGAACAGGGATGATGATCCTAAAGGTACTGTATAGAACAGGGATGATGATCCTAAAGGTACTGTATAGAACAGGGATGATGATCCTAAAGGTACTGTATAGAACAGGGATGATGATCCTAAAGGTACTGTATAGAACAGGGATGATGATCCTAAAGGTACTGTATAGAACAGGGATGATGATCCTAAAGGTACTGTATAGAACAGGGATGATGATCCTAAAGGTACTGTATAGAACAGGGATGATGATCCTAAAGGTACTGTATAGAACAGGGATGATGATCCTAAAGGTACTGTATAGAACAGGGATGATGATCCTAAAGGTACTGTATAGAACAGGGATGATGATCCTAAAGGTACTGTATAGAACAGGGATGATGATCCTAAAGGTACTGTATAGAACAGGGATGATGATCCTAAAGGTACTGTATAGAACAGGGATGATGATCCTAAAGGTACTGTATAGAACAGGGATGATGATCCTAAAGGTACTGTATAGAACAGGGATGATGATCCTAAAGGTACTGTATAGAACAGGGATGATGATCCTAAAGGTACTGTATAGAACAGGGATGATGATCCTAAAGGTACTGTATAGAACAGGGATGATGATCCTAAAGGTACTGTATAGAACAGGGATGATGATCCTAAAGGTACTGTATAGAACAGGGATGATGATCCTAAAGGTACTGTATAGAACAGGGATGATGATCCTAAAGGTACTGTATAGAACAGGGATGATGATCCTAAAGGTACTGTATAGAACAGGGATGATGATCCTAAAGGTACTGTATAGAACAGGGATGATGATCCTAAAGGTACTGTATAGAACAGGGATGATGATCCTAAAGGTACTGTATAGAACAGGGATGATGATCCTAAAGGTACTGTATAGAACAGGGATGATGATCCTAAAGGTACTGTATAGAACAGGGATGATGATCCTAAAGGTACTGTATAGAACAGGGATGATGATCCTAAAGGTACTGTATAGAACAGGGATGATGATCCTAAAGGTACTGTATAGAACAGGGATGATGATCCTAAAGGTACTGTATAGAACAGGGATGATGATCCTAAAGGTACTGTATAGAACAGGGATGATGATCCTAAAGGTACTGTATAGAACAGGGATGATGATCCTAAAGGTACTGTATAGAACAGGGATGATGATCCTAAAGGTACTGTATAGAACAGGGATGATGATCCTAAAGGTACTGTATAGAACAGGGATGATGATCCTAAAGGTACTGTATAGAACAGGGATGATGATCCTAAAGGTACTGTATAGTACAAGGATGATGATCCTAAAGGTACTGTATAGAACAAGGATGATGATCCTAAAGGTTCTGTATAAAACAGGGATGATGATCCTAAAGGTACTGAATAGTACAGTGATGATGATCCTAAAGGTACTGTATAGAACAGGGATGATGATCCTAAAGGTTCTGTATAAAACAGGGATGATGATCCTAAAGGTACTGTATAGAACAGTGATGATGATTCTAAAGGTACTGTATAGAATAGGGATGATGATCCTAAAGGTACTGTATAGAACAGTGATGATGATTCTAAAGGTACTGTATAGAACATGGATGATGATCCTAAAGGTACTGTATAGAACAGTGATGATTATTCTAAAGGTTCTGTATAGAACAGGGATGATGATCCTAAAGGTAGTGTAGAGAACAGGGATGATGATCCTAAAGGTACTGAATAGTACAGTGATGATGATCCTAAAGGTACTGCATAGAACAGGGATGATGATCCTAAAGGTACTGTATAGTACAAGGATGATGATCCTAAAGGTACTGTATAGAACTGGGATGATGATCCTAAAGGATCTGTATAAAACAGGGATGATGGCCATAAAGGTACCGTATAGAACAGGGATTATGATCCTAAAGGTACCGTATAGAACAGGGATCATCACCCTTGTACTATCCGGTACCTTTATGACCATCATCCGTGTTTTATACAAACCCTTAGGATCATCATCACTGTACTATTCAGTACAGTGATGATGATCCGAAAGGTACTGTATAGTACAAGGATGATGATCCTAATGGTACTGTATAGAACCGTGATGATGATCCTAACGGTACTGAATAGTCCAGTGATAATGATCCTAAAGGTAATGTATAGAACAAGTGATCATAAAGGTACTGTATAGTACAGGGATGATGATCATAAAGGTACTGAATAGAACAGTGATGATGATCCGAAAGGTACTGTATAGAACAAGGGTGATGATCTGATCCTTAAGGTACTGTATAGAACCGTGATGATGATCCTAAGGGTTTGTATAAAACAGGGATGATGGCCATAAAGGTACCGTATAGAACAGGGATTATGATCCTAAAGGTAATGTATAGAACAAGGGGGATGATCCTAAAGGTTCTGTATAGAACAAGGATGATAATCTTAAAGGTACTGTATAGTACAAGGATGATGATCCTAATGGTACTGTATAGAACAAGGGTGATGATCCTGAAGGTTTGTATAAAACAGAGATGATGGTCATAAAGGTACCGGATAGTACAAGGGTGATGATCTGATCCTTAAGGTACTGTATAGAACAGGGATGATGATCCTAAAGGTAATGTATAGAACAAGGGTGATGATCCTAAAGGTTTGTATAAAACAGGGATGATGGTCATAAAGGTACCGTATAGTACAAGGGTGATGATCCTAAAGGTACTGTATAATACCTGCTTGATCTCTGACACTAAGATACATGTATATGTATCACATTAGTCTATTGTCGACTGGGATATGCTGTATAATGAGAGTGTTTTGTTACGTGGTACTTTGTCACTGTGACTGCTTATCTCTGTGTGGTTTTTGCTGTTATAAGCGTTATTTCGTGTTTGTGTCTCGAGAAAGAGGCGAATTGCCTCGAAATTTGACAAATTCTATTGTCCGTTGTGTCGCTATTTTGTGCCTCTATGAAACTCTAATTTATGCAAATTATATTTAATTATGGGTTATTTAGTAGACTTCATTTGTAAACTGCTGCTGGTGAACATTATTTATGACCTAAATATTTAAAATTTAAATTCAATTTGTATGTTATTTGAAAATCAATCGAAATGTTATACAATGGAATTACGGCAATATATGTTGGATTAAAAGTGCACAAACCTCAAAGAGGGTTCACATTCCTGGAGATACTGATCTGCGTGACAGTAAACATATGTGAAATTATTGATAAAATGTTCCTTTTCAATTGAGACAAGCTTGTATAGCTTTCAAGCAATATATAATTCGAGAACTATCAGAAATTTGGGCACACTCGTACTGCTGTTGTCGTCCAGTATACAGTATCGGGGCCATACCGTGGACAACAGATCAGGGCTGTGATGGACGGCCATTCTCATACTGCCATAAACATTATGTACTGCAATGGGGCGAAAATCGTGCTGCTTCTCGTCATGTACAGTATCTGGGCCATAATCGACGAGTTTTCGTTTTGTGGATACCCAGGTGTAGGCAGATAAATACTTAAAAGATGACGCAAGCTTTTAAAGTATGCTTCAATTTCATCTTTTCAAACCCGATTTTTTTATTTATTTATTTCGTATTAAGGTAGGAGCCCGCCAGAAGTCCACGGTTCCCACATTGGCTACAATAAACCTGAGATTTCAGCAATCTCTACAATTTATGACGGACTTCCATAGTGTATCGACATGTCCCAGGATGTCTCGATAAGTTGTAAAGAGTCCACTACCAAGATAAACCGTATTGTTATTGTTTTTTGTTTTGTTGTTTTGTTTTTGAAGCTGCAAATTTTATTCATTTTACAACATTTTTGAAACAACTTATATCTATTACAGCTTATATTAATCACTTTTTTCCGCGCGGGTGGAAGAGCGCGGAGAGCATTATGTGGGAGAATACCGGAGAAACCCCGTAGAAAACGGGGAGTCGAACCCCGACCGCCTTGGTGAAAGGAGAGAGTTCTATTCACTGCGCCATCCGACCAGTTTTTGTCGGACCTGTGTTTTCACGTCACTGTGATATTGTAAGGTTTGCCACGGTACGGATCTATTTGAACAGCTCTGACTAAAAATAGCATAACGAGGGCACAGAGTCACCTCTGTTTACAAACAAACAAAATTGTGTAAAAAAACAAGTACGATATGTGGGACATGTTGAGGATATGATTGAACGTTTGGCTTATAGATGGCTATACACCAGCTGTAATCAGGATGACAGGAAAACAGAACACGGCTGTTAGCTGCCGTTTGGTTTTGTTCTGTAACGACATTTTGGAAATGACATGTTATTTAAGATGACGTATGCCGGAGACCTATTATATAACGCCCCCCTTCCCCCCCTCCCAAAGAGGTTATACAGCAGAATAGCCCATGCCGTGCCCGCTGGACGAAACACGTCAGCACGAGTATAAAATACGTCTCCTAATCAGTTAAATAATTACAGCACAGAAAATGAATAAAAACGCCATTACGATTTCAGATGGGGTTTTTTCGCGTTCTTTGTCGTTTGGTGGTAAAGCTAGCTTACGCTGCATTGGTATCGCTGATCCACACACGGCAGGATACTTTTTTCTCTTTTGTCGGTTTGGTGGTATAGCTAGCAGTGCAGTATTGGTATGTCGATACACCCACGCGTACGGTATGGGGCCATCTAGCAATCACAACAACAACACGGCGACACAAATAACGGTATGCTCGATTAATCAAAACGGAAAAAGACAATTATGTTTCCGCAAGATTAGAATAGCGCCGTACGAAGCGCTTTCTTAGAACTATTGTAATTGGGAAATTACTTCTGCACTGGAAAGTTGAAAATGATATACGTCTTAAAAAATGTTAACAGATTTCATCAAAGCTCTCTGCACTCGATTTCTTCCAGTTGATGACAAACCAAAAATCAGCCTCCTTTTGCCTTACCGGAATGTAAAGTTCTTACCGAAATGTCACGAGGATTTTGCCGGAGTGTAACGAAGTTCTTGCCGAAATGTAACGAAGATTTTACCGGAGTGTGACGAAGTTCTTGCCGAAATTCAGCGCAGATTTTACAGGAGTGGGACGAAGTTCGTACCGAAAAGTAACGAAGATTGTATCCGATAATAACCGAGCTCTTCTGACGCAGCTCACTCTAGCTTTTCGTAAAAACTAATACTGGTACATGACACGGCATACACAAATGGACTGCTTTTATTCACACGCCGTGTAATCTGAACTGTATACTATCCGACGTGATTATATTGTGTACAAGTCAGTCTCTATGGTTAAACTAACCGTGTATAGTTAGTGAATAAAAGTAGTTCAGATAGTAGATAATTTGACGTGAAGTCGTTTGAGATTTGTAAATAAGTGTTACCCATACTACATATCATGTGAATATAAGTGTATAACAGGTACGCTGGTCTGCACATTTCCTAAAGCTAGCGTAAAGGATCAACTGGACCCGTATTCATGAAGCCGTTATAATGCTCAAGAATGGATTTTTTACTCAAGCCTAACTTATTGTTCCGGTTCCAGTTACTGACTGTGCTGCAGAAATTGCGATTCATCACAAAGTATGATAATTATCAACTCTCAACACTTCGAAAAGAGAGGCTCAAATAGTTGTCTGAGATAGTCACCAATAGTTGTAGGATAAAAACAAACACCCGGTCGTCTGTACTGAAACAAACAACAGTGTGTATAGTTCAAAATTAAACAATAATGTTTTTGTACCATTCTTACACTTAAAATATATCATACGAGCTAGACTCGTTATTTTCGTCTGATTCCGCATCATTGATTTTCAACGGTGACCTACCAGATGTTCCAAAATTGAATCATGGATATCCAGACGCTTATAACATCTTGTCTGCCGGACGCTTGATTCAGTTTTAGATACTCAGCTTTGTTGTCTAAGTGATATTTGCGTTTATGAAAAAAAGCTTTTGATGAGAAGGCAGCGTGTGTTAATTGGCGTATAAAGCGATGTATGTAGTCGTTTACTCGGTTACGATGACCTGTGTTCAACGAGACGAAGAGTACATGCACTTTCCACCCGACGATCGATCTTCCAGACAATGGCGGACCTTTGGTACAATGGCGGGAGTTCCTGTTATGGTCGTGCACAGTCACGAATCAGACGTTTGTCCGGTAACTTAGTTAGCCAAAGCTTTGTAGCAACATGCGTCCGTATATTATATTAACAGATAATCCATCATCTAAGTCAAACGCAGCCTCGTTTACATCCTCAAAATATGTAAAAAGACGAACGCGATTTGTATAAAGTGAAGAGTTCCCTACTGTACATAATAGGGTTATTCATCTTTAATCAACATACGGGTACTCATTAATAAATGTCTTGTTATACATTCAATTGCCGTTAATACAAACAACTAAATAAATTGTACTGCACGTTGTTCTCATAGATCTCCTCAATTTCTAAACTCTTCTCCATAATGAACCGTTTGTATACGTCTACTATATTTACCATGTGAGTACTCCTAGACGTTTGAGCGTTAGATGTTGGTGTGCCTGATATGGAGATTAGATAGATTTTAAAATGTAATATCATAGCAGTGAGGTACGTGTGGGTTAGTTCAAGCTATAGAAGGGATCAAAGTTTAAATCATAGGAACGATCTTAGAACAAGATACAGTTCCACTGCCAACCGTTGAAGAACAAAAGTGTCCTGACTAATTAGGTTCCACTATACACACAAACTAAAGTGTTCAGACTAACGAGGTTCTGCTGTACACACAAACTAAAAGGTCCTGACTAAAAAGGTTCTGCTGCATACACAAACCAAATTTTTCAGACTAACAAGGTTCCACTGCGCACATAAACAAACGTGTTCAGACTAACAAAGTTCCACTGTGCACATAAACCAAAGTGTCCAGAGTAACAAGGTTTTATTGTACACACAAACCAAAATGTCCAGACTAACTATGTCCTATTGGACACACTAACCAAAGTGTCCAGACTAACAAGGTTATATTGATTGTACACACAAACCAAAGTGTCCAGACTAACAAGGTTTTATTGTACACACAAACCAAAGTGTCCACACTAACAAGGTTTTATTGTACACACAAACCAAAGTGTTAAGACTAACAAGGTTTTATTGTAAACACAAACCAAAGTGTCCACACTAACAATGTCCTATTGCACACACAAACCAAAGTGTCCAGACTAACGTGGTTTTATTGATTGTAAACACCAACCAAAGTGTCCACACTAACAAGGTTTTATTGTACACGCAAACCAAAGTGTCCACACTAACAAGGTTTTATTGTAAACACAAACCAAAGTGTCCACACTAACAATGTCCTATTGGACACACAAACCAAAGTGTCCAGACTAACAATGTCCTACTGTACACTCAAACCAAAGTGTCCACACAAACGATGTCCTATTGTACACACAAACCAAAGTGTCCAGACTAACGTGGTTTTATTGATTGTAAACACCAACCAAAGTGTCCACACTAACAAGGTTTTATTGTACACACAAACCAAAGTGTTCAGACTAACAAGGTTTTATTGTACACACAAACCAAAGTGTTCAGACTAACAAGGTTTTATTGTACACACAAACCAAAGTGTTAAGACTAACAAGGTTTTATTGTAAACACAAACCAAAGTGTCCAGACTAACAATGTCCTATTGGACACACAAACCAAAGTGTCCAGACTAACGTGGTTTTATTGATTGTAAACACCAACCAAAGTGTCCACACTAACAAGGTTTTATTGTCCACACAAACCAAAGTGTCCACACTAACAAGGTTTTATTGTACACGCAAACCAAAGTGTCCACACTAACAAGGTTTTATTGTACACACAAACCAAAGTGTTCAGACTAACAAGGTTTTATTGTAAACACAAACCAAAGTGTCCACACTAACAATGTCCTATTGTACACACTAACCAAAGTATTCATAGTAACAAGGTTTTATTGATTTTACACACAAACCAAAGTGTCCAGACTAACAATGTCCTACTGTACACTCAAACCAAAGTGTCCACACAAACGATGTCCTATTGTACACACAAACCAAAGTGTCCACACTAACAATGTCCTATTGTACACACACCAAAGTATCCATAGTATCAAGGTTTTATTTTACACACAAACCAAAGTGTCCACACTAACAAGGTCCTATTGTACACACAAACCAAAGTGTCCACACTAACAAGGTTTTATTGTACACATAAACCAAAGTGTCCATACTAACAATGTCCTATTGGACACACAAACCAAAGTGTCCACACTAACAAGGTTTTATTGATTGTAAACACAAACCAAAGTGTCCACACTAACGATGTCCTATTGTACACACTAACCAAAGTGTCCACGATAACAAGGTTTTATTGATTGTAAACACAAACCAAAGTGTCCACACTAACAAGATTGGACACACAAACCAAAGTGTCCACTAACAATGTCCTATTGTACACTCAAACCAAAGTGTCCACACAAACGATGTCCTATTGTACACACAAACCAAAGTATCCACACTAACAAGGTTTTATTGTACACACAAACCAACGTGTCCAGACTAACAATGTCCTATTGTACACTCAAACCAAAGTGTCCACACAAACGATGTCCTATTGTACACACAAACCATAGTGTCCAGTCTAACAAGGCTTTATTGTACACACAAACCAAAGTGTTGTACACACAAACCAAAGTGTCTAGACTAACAAGGTTTTATTGTACACACAATCAAAAGTGTCCAGACTAACAATGCCCTATTGGACACTCAAACCAAAGTGTCCACACTAACAAGATTGGGCACACAAACCAAAGTGTCCAGACAAACAAGGTTTTATTGTACACACTAACCAAAGTGTCCAGACTAACAAAAACCAAAGTGTCCACACTAACATGTCCTATTGGACACACAAACCAAAGGGTCCAGACTAACAAGGTTTTGTTGTACTCACAAACCAAAGTGTCCACACAAACAAGGTTTTATTGTACACACTAACCAAAGTGTCCAGACTAACAAGATTTTATTGTACACACAAACCAAATTGTCCACACAAACAATGTCCTATTGTACACACAAACCATAGTGTCCAGTCTAACAAGGCTTTATTGTACACACAAACCAAAGGGTCCACACTAACAATGTTTTATTGTACACACAAACCAAATTGTCCACACAAACAATGTCCTATTGTACACACAAAACAAAGTGTCCACACTAACAAGGTTTTATTGTATACACAAACCATAGTGTCCACACTAACAATGTCCTATTGGACACTCAAACCAAAGTGTCCACACAAACAATGTCCTATTGTACTCACAAACCAAAGTGTCCACACAAACAAGGTTTTATTGTACACACAAACAAAAGTGTCCAGACTAACAAGGTTCTACCGTATACATAAAACAAAGTGTCCATACTATCAAGGTTCTACTGTATACAAAAGCCAAGACCACACTAACAATGTCCTATTGGACACTCAAACCAAAGTGTCCAGACTAACAAAAACCAAAGTGTCCACACTAACAAGATTGGGCACACAAACCAAAGTGTCCAGACAAACAAGGTTTTATTGTACACACAAACAAAAGTGTCCAGACTAACAAGGTTCTACCGTATACATAAAACAAAGTGTCCATACTAACAAGGTCCTATTGGACACACAAACCAAACTATCCAGACTAACAAGGTTTTATTGATTGTACACACAAACCAAAGGGTCCACACTAACAATGTTTTATTGTACACACAAACCAACGTGTCCAGACTAACAATGTCCTACTGTACACTCAAACCAAAGTGTCCACACTAACAAGATTGGACACACAAACCAAAGTGTCCACTAACAATGTCCTATTGTACACTCAAACCAAAGTGTCCACACAAACAAGGTTTTATTGTACACACAAACAAAAGTGTCCAGACTAACAAGGTTTCGTTGTACACACAAACCAAAGTGTCCACACAAACGATGTCCTATTGTACACACAAACCATAGTGTCCAGTCTAACAAGGCTTTATTGTACACACAAACCAAAGGGTCCACACTAACAATGTTTTATTGTACACACAAACCAACGTGTCCAGACTAACAATGTCCTATTGTACACACAAACCAAAGTGTCCAGACTAACAAGGTTTTGTTGTACACACAAACCAAAGTGTCCACACAAACAATGTCCTATTGTACACACAAACCAAAGTGTCCACACTAACAAGGTTTTATTGTACACACAAACCAACGTGTCCAGACTAACAATGTCCTATTGGACACACAAACCAAACTATCCAGACTAACAAGGTTTTATTGATTGTACACACAAACCAAAGTGTCCAGACTAACAAGGTTTTATTGATTGTACACACAAAACAAAGTGTCCAGACTAACAATGTCCTATTGGACACACAAACCAAAGTGTCCAGACTAACAATGTCCTATAGGACACACAAACCAAAGTGTCCAGACAAACAAGGTTTTATTGTACACACAAACCAAAGTGTCCAGACTAACAATGCCCTATTGAACACACAAACCAAATTGTCCACACTAACAAGGTTTTATTGTACACACAAACCAAAGTGTCCACACTAACAAGGTCCTATTGTACACACAAACCAAAGTGTCCAGACTAACAAGGTTGTATTGATTGTACACACAAACCAAAGTGTCCAGACTAATAATGTCCTATTGGACACACAAACCAAATTGTCCACACTAACAAGGTTTTATTGTACACACAAACCAAAGTGTCCAGACTAATAATGTCCTATTGGACACACAAACCAAATTGTCCACACTAACAAGGTTTTATTGAACACACAAACCAAAGTGTCCACACTAACAAGGTTTTATTGTACACAAAAACCAAAGTGTCCAGACTAACAACGTCCTATTGTACACACAAACCAAAGTATCCACACTAACAAGGTTTTATTGTACACACAAACCAAAGTGTCCAGACTTACAATGTCCTATTGGACACACAAACCAGAGTGTCCAGACTAACAAGGTTTTTGTTGTACACACAAACCAAAGTGTCCAGACTAACAAAGTTCCATTGAACACACACACACCAAAGTGTCCTGTGAGGAAAGTTCTTGGTTCTGTCCCCTGGCCGAGACATACCAGAGATTGTTAAAATGGTAGTTTCTACTTCTGCGTAACGCTAAGCACTTTAATCAACCAATTAACAATCGACTCATACGATTGTAATCCCTACCTAAAATTTGCTCCTGTTGATTGAAACCTTCAGACATTTAACTTTTGAAAAACGTATAGTTTTAGTAGATTTTATTATGTGATGGTGGATTGATATGGGGTCAAAGGTCAAGGGTGTTCCCGTTCCACCTCACCGGTTCCGCTTGTAAAAAAGCAGACACCTGTAGCCAAAACATGCCTTTTGAAGCCTTTGTCAAGAATGTTCCTATGAATCAAGACAGTTGTCATTAGTGTTGAACTTCAAATACACACACGCACCAAATTGTACAAACTAACAATGTTCTACTGTAAACAGAAACCAAAGTTTCTAGACTAACAATGTTCTACTGAATACAAAAACAAAGTGTCCAGACTAACAAGGTTCTACCGTATACATAAAACAAAGTGTCCATACTAACAAGGTTCTACTGTATACAAAAGCCAAAATGTACAGACTTACAAGGTTCTACTATACACACAAATCAAAGTGTTCAGACTAACAAGGTTCTCACCAAAGTGTTCAGACCTACAAGGTTCTACTATACACACAAATCAAAGTGTTCAGACTTACAAGGTTCTCACCAAAGTGTTCTACTATACACACAAGCCAAAGTTTACAGACTAACAAGTTTAATTTCTACTGTATACAAACACCAAAATGTACAGACTAACAAGGTTCTACTGTACACAAAACCCAAATGTACTGACTTAAACGATTTTACTGTATGCAAAAACCTAATTGTCCGACTAACAAATTATCAATGCCAACTACATTCACTGCACTATAATGTCGTATGGAAATACAAAAAGTACATATATCAAGAGGAACAGTATGTCTCTGAACAGACAAACTATCATATTGTCAATTCAATATCGAAAGAATCCGAATAAACAAAGTTTAACTGTACACAAAGAAAGAAATATCCGAACGGAGAAGGTTTCACTGTAAACGAAAACCAAAGTATCAGGATAACCATGGTATAACTGTGCACATACAGAGGTAGTCCGAATTATTCTGACGTTTTATCAACTTTTTTCATATCGGTCTGTCGTCGATTAACGTCAGAACTCCGGCCCTCTATAATATGCGGGAAATATGCAACCAGTGCCCGGAGCGCACTTCAAACTGATATTTTAGAAACAAATCGTCACTTTCACACACATGTCGCACATGGATCGAAAGATCTATTCTCCGGGCACGGGTTTCATATTTCCCGCATATTAAAGAGGGCCGGAGTTCTGACGTTAATCGACGACAGACCGATATGAAAAAAAGCCGATAAAACGTCAGAATAATTCGGACTAATACAGAGGTACCTGAATAATCAATGTGTACTACAAAAAGCCGAGAGTACCCGATCAAACAAGATTCTCTGTCCACAAAATCAGGAGAATCCGGACAAACAAGTTTCGTTGTATTCAAAGTTTTTATTTTTAACAAATAAAATAGGATTATTCGGACAATCAAGTTTTACTTTGAACAAAATTCAGGAGTGTCTTAACAAGCGAGGTTTTCGTTATGTAAAATCAGGAATATCCGGAGAAAAAAACAAGTTTCATTGTATACGAAGTTTCCTTTTTAAAAAACACAAATAGGATTATTCGGACAATCAAGTTTCACTTGAACAAAATCAGGTGTGTCTTAATCAGGAAGATCCGGAGAAAACAAGCTTAACTGTATACAAACTTGGAAGATACAAAGTCGGGAGTACCTGGGGAAACAAGTTTTACTGTATACAAAGTCAGAATTATCCGGACTAAAAAGGTTAACAAAAAATCCAGACAATGAAGGTTTTACTGTGTATAAGGATTAAAATATCCGGAGATACAAATGTTACACTGTACATAAAGACAACAGTATCGAGACGATTAAGTAAGAATTTACATTTTAACACACGTTCCAGTAGTTGTTAATGTATTAAACTACCAAACTCATGAAAGCTTATCTTTTAACAAATCAGGACGTGTAAACTTGTTTACTGAATACAGTGTAGTCAATAAAGTTAGATTCATTTTCAGTATTTCACACGGCAAAACCCTGGTGTTTCTTTCTGTTCCTGTTTGGGCCTCTCTATGGTGTAGCTATACCATCCTAGCCTCTGTCTGTGTCCACGATACACCATCAATCATTGAGGACTGTTCTGTCTACAAGTTTCATTAAATATTTTTTAGTGCGCTAATTACTAGTGATCGGCTTAATTAAGTCGGTGTCATTTATTCTCACTTATGTCATATAAAACAAGCCAGGACATGTTTTAATCTGACACAACCCATTGCATTTTTCTAAATCAATTAACTCCGAGAGAATTCTCTAATTGTTTAGCATGTTTTTCTTTGCGTCTTTTACGGAACTACATGAAATGGTTTGTGTGTGTGAGACTAAGTGTGAGGTAATCGACGGATCTGTGGTACAAGCGTAACCCCCGTGTCTATCAGCAACAGACTGACCGCTATATGTACACGTAACGTATCAATAAGCTGTCGCTCACTCCTGCCTTATGCATATACTCGGACATTCGTGGCATATTGAGCTACAAGCGTTTCAAAGACGTCTACCCAATATGTATATGTAATCTAGGCCACAGACGGTTAAACTAGTCGATAAGCAGGGAGCGAAGTTATCATGTGGATAAATGAAATATACAGAGGGTTGGCGGCTAAAGCTTTACGGAGTGAAGGCGCGCAGTCAATCTGATTGGCCATAAATCAATTATTGTTGTCAGAGCTTGATTAATTATAACCAATGAACATTGATCAAGTTTTCCATGTGCAGCAGCAAAGTTAACTGACAGAAAAATTATTTAATGGAGATGCTGGAGTGTAGCTATAGACTGTGGCTTCGGGCAAGCGGAAGGAAATCCTTTTAATGCCAATAACGTCTTAGGGACTGGAGTCGATAGGAATAACTGCCAAAGTAAGTGCCTTTTTATGTGTTTGGCCAATTGATATGTCTTCATCTGTATTATTGTTAAAGTGTTAGTGGTGATTGGCGCGTTCTGTTGGTGGTATTCGAAGCATGTCTCACAGAGACCAATATGCTTTAAGCTGTAATGTGTTAGTCGATAAAGAGAAACACGACAAGAAAACTATCACACGGGAAAACAAAGGATCGCTGTAAAACGATCATCGTCAATTGCTTTTAGTTTATCAAATGGTTCGCCTAGAGATTTTCAATTTCAAACGAAAAGACAAAAGAACGTCGATTCACGTTTTTCGGTCTATTGTACAAAAAAATGTACATCTGCTATACTCGGTAATTCACTGTTTTAGAAACAAACGATTCCCTTTTGTCCTACCCATAACGGCCCTTACTCACTTCCTTCTCCACTTAGTTGCTTTGCTGTAATTCCATTACAACATTTTGATATGATTCCGCTCTGTTCATTTGTTAATTCGCATGACTATCTAAAACTGCACGGGTTTGAACGGTGGACTACTATTTTTAACCTTACAGGTTTTTAACCTGTAAAATAATTTTTAAAAAATCCTTTTTCTTTTACGCCGTCCCTTTTGTATTAAACTGTGCCCTTTTTTTTTTTTTTTTTTTTTTTTTTTTTTTTTAAAATTTTTTTTTTTTTTTTTTTTTTTTTTGTATTGTAAACTACTTTGGTTTCGTTTCGTTTGTATGGCAGAACACTTTGATTTTGTTCCGTTTTTATACTGTATGAATCAGTTGATGACGTCTTCTTTTTGTACATAAGAAACTGATATATTTTCTCGAAAGAAAATAATCAATTATGCCAAACGTTTCAATACAATTTGATCGCAAGCATTGCTAAAGCAGTTTACAAAAACAAAGTTCGCCCTAATATTGTTTTGATTCGGTGACAAATACTTTCGGGGTTTTTTCCTCTTCTTAACTCGGCAATTTTGGTAAGGAATGCAACTGAAAATACTATTCTATGTGTACCTACATATAAATTACTGGTAGTGGACAGTAGAGATTTACGAGAAGAAGGAGCACAAACTCTACTCTTTCTGTTAATGTCCACTTATCCAATCATAATGGAGACAAACATAATTCTTTCAAAACGAAGTTAAAAAGACATTCCCAAAATATTTCCCCAAACAAGTTTTTCATTTTCATGATGCCAAGACCAGAAAAGTTATTTCGTAAGTCTTTAATCTTGCCAGAATCCCACCCATCGCCCCCCATTCCCTCAGCTTGTCTTTGATAAATCCTGTTTATGATGTTTTATAATCTGTTAACGCATCAGAACCCACACTTCCTTTTGTATCCAGTAATAAGCTAAAGGTTTACTAGACAGATCGGTTAACTCTAAGGCCTTCAGCTTTAATATAGTAAATGAGAAAAAATCTAAATGAATTGAATAAAATTCCGAATCCATTCCGTGTAAATGTGAGTTAAACTAGATAACGATCCGTGTTTATATGATACAGATGTTACATGGTCTGATATTTACGGAGTGTGAAACAATCTTATCCAATCTGTAAAGTCGTCAGTTATAAACGGATCTGGTTTTAACCAAATTTTCCAGATAGGTATCTTCTTATGAATCAATGACCTGATATCTCAGTACAAATTCCCTATTCTACTTGAAGCTTAAACCGCTCATCAGTATAGAGGTGTTTTATTTGTAACATAAAATATTACTCGCGAGGCGTAATATACAGAATTGATATATAAAAAGTATTCATTCATTTGATACGCTGTCACGTAAATAATAAAACCAAAGGTATGTTTTAATTAATTTCAATATAATATAGCTTCAACACCATGTTTCTATGACATGGGTTTCCTAGTTATTATAAGTTGTCTATATCATGGTTTTCCTAGTTAACATTAGTTGTCTGTATCATTGTTTTCCTAGTTAAAATTAGTTGTGTGTATCATGGTTTTCCTAGTTAACATTAGCTGTCTGTATCATTGTTACCTAGTTAACATTAGTTGTCTATATCATTGTTTTCCTAGTTAACATTAGTTGTGTGTATCATGGTTTTCCTAGTTAACATTAGTTGTCTGTATCATGGTTATCCTAGTTAATATTAGTTGTCTGTATCATTGTTTTCCTAGCTAACATTAGTTGTCTATAGTATGGTTTTTCAAGTTAACATTAGTTGTGTGTATTATGGTTTTCCTAGTTAACATTAGTTGTGTGTATCATTGTTTTCCTAGTTAACATTAGTTGTCTATAGTATGGTTTTTCAAGTTAACACTAGTTGTGTGTATTATGGTTTTCCTAGTTAACATTAGTTGTGTGTATCATGGTTTTCCTAGTTAACATTAGTTGTCTGTATCATTGTTTTCCTAGTTAACATTAGTTGTTTGTATCATGGTTTTCCTAGTTAACATTTCTTGTCTGTATCAAGGTTTTCCTAGTTAACATAAATTGTCTGTATCATGGTTTTCCTAGTTAACATAAGTTGTCTATATCATGGTTTTCCTAGTTAACATTAGTTGTGTGTATCATGGTTTTCCTAGTTAACATTAGTGTCTGTATCATTGTTTTCCTAGTTAACATTAGTTGTCTATATTATGAATTTCCAAGTTAACATTAGTTGTGTGTATCATGGTTTTCCTAGTTAACATTAGTTGTGTGTATCATGGTTTTCCTAGTTATTATTAGTTGTGTGTATCATGGTTTTCCTAGTTAACATTAGTTGTCTGTATCATTGTTTTCCTAGTTAACATTAGTTGTCTATAGTATGGTTTTCCAAGTTAACATTAGTTGTGTGTATCATGGTTTTCCTAGTTAACATAAGTTGTGTATATCATTGTTTTCCTAGTTGATATTAGTTGTCTTTATCATGGCTTTCCTAGTTAACATTAGTTATGTGTATCATTGTTTTCCTAGTTAACATTAGTTGTCTATAGTATGGTTTTCCAAGTTAACATTAGTTGTGTGTATCATGGTTTTCCTAGTTAACATAAGTTGTGTATATCATTGTTTTCCTAGTTAATATTAGTTGTCTTTATCATGGCTTTCCTAGTTAACATTAGTTATGTGTATCATTGTTTTCCTAGTTAACATTAGTTGTGTGTATCATGGTTTTCCTAGTTAACATTAGTTGTCTGGATCATGGTTTATCTAGATTCAGTATCGTTTTGCGGATGTGTCTGGTATTTTGTACAGCTATCAGCTCCCTCTTAGTTGGGCGGGGTTATATTCCTTTTATTAAAATTGAGTTTTGTTTAAATTGATTTGGGGACATCGATAAGGCGTGTACTAGGGTTCCTGCTCTAGAACAGAAGTACGGATAGAGACACTACAGTTATATGCGTTAGAAACACCTGAACAACTATGACTGAAATTTGCTTCGACATCTGCGTCATCATTCTGACAACACGTGTTTCAATGTAACCAGATGATGTCAATCAATAGTACCACGTGTTTTTGACCAACCAATTATCAACATTCAAAGGAAACATCCAACACCTAAAAACCTAATTAACACATTATCAGGTGAAAATCGTTATTTTTTGTATTATTGTTATTTTTTGTTTGTTCTTAGGAACATTGATTCAACCAGCTGTTGCCAGAGTAAGAGGACTCGCCTAAAATAAGGTTGTCGATTTTCGATAAAACTGTCTTACTTTTTAAATGTCATGACGGCGCTGTTTTTTAACTGTCACCATTTTACGCACTTCACGTTTTGGCGTTGGTGACATACTTGTTGCAAATTTGACGTTAATACATTCATAATAATGTTCCTTATGTACAAAGAACTCAGAATGGTTCAGGGTGTAGTCTCGGTGAGGACAACAATTGTGGTAGACGTCAAACGTCTTGATGACGGGATTCGTAATGTCACGTGGCGTGTAAATTTGTAACCGCGATTGATAATTTCACGTTGTACATTGTAACATCGTAACGACGTTTTGTAATACCACGTTGTGTTACTGTATATATCATCAGTAATAGGTTATCTGAAAATCATCATAGTTTAGGACTCGAACTCATTCTCAAGCTCAATCATGAATTCTCTGCCCAATTTAAACTTCTGGTAACTCGCTAAAATAGTGAAAACTGTCAAAAAGTAGGGCCCGATTATTAAAAAAAAAAAACTGGCTTCAAATTCCCTTTCACAGTTTCTTCAAAATAAATCAAAAGATGTTTGATATATTGTTGAAAACTGAACATAATATCACAGGATCAAAGAATTGTGTTTGAGCATAGAGAATCGGGATAAGAATGATGTTATGAGTACAGGCCCGGATATCTATACAAAATGGCGAGGGTTTGGATGTGACGTCACATCAAGGCTGCGGAGGCGATGGCATCGTTTCTTATGTCATATTATATTAATATCCTCATAATTCCATCCACTTAAAGTTCCCTTTGTGATTACATTAACACAATTCCCAAGTGTAACTTCAATCACCTCTAACGCTCCGTGTTTCCGTCAACAAAATATCATTTCTAATATTAAATAATGAAACTTAAATAAATAAAAGTGATCGCTTTGTCTGCCTTCGTGTGATAATGTAAAAGGCCATTAACAATAAGGACGCGGGTAAAATAACACTGAGAAAACCGTGAAATTACTTAAACGTCATCCTTACATGTATATCCCATACAATCAAGGTGTTGGTGTCTATACATTACACGGCCAAGTCAAATCACGATTACAATAAAGCGTATAATAGGTTTCTTAAACTTCAAAAAAGCTGTAAAAGTTGTCAATCTAGAGTGTGTTAGCAAGAAAATAGATGTAGTCCTTTATTTCTATTCAAACTTTTGAATGTAAGTTATGTAGATTGGATCTATAAAGGCATCAAGGAGTCGAAGCTGGCCTTGATCCGTCAAGTATGGGCGATACATTTTGTACAACAGTCATAATGTTCTAGACATTACTTCCGGCTGAGAATTTTATGTCGTTTTTGAGAAAAGTGGTTAAACCATGACTCAACTGCTGCAGTTGCTATCAAATGGAGCTTTGCCACTATGCAGAAAACGGCGCGCTGTTTACCGAAAATACTGCTGTACAATAAAAAATATTGTAACTTATCTGGTCATATGAATAAAACAGTTTAATGAGATACACAGTACTTAAAAATGAAATTTCCAAGTTTCCATACATACCCCACCTTCTAGTAAAGCATTTTAAAAACATTATGATCTTTATTAATTATGAATATTAAGAGGCAGCAGGGCAGAGCGTGATGTAATCTATCTCTCAATCTCTCAAACTTATGCCACTTACATAAATCATTACACCACTCACTAGACCTCTCTCTCTATATTTTGTGTCTCCACAACGTCTCTGTATATCTAGTGCCACCAAACCTCCTCTCTATATATGATGCCACCAACCCTCATGTCTAGATCTAGTGACCCCAGACGCACTCATAAACGTAGTGCCACTAGATCGCCTCTTTATAACCTTTGGTCCTTTAACTAGTGCCATCATACCTCGATTTTAATGCTACCAGGCCTCTCTATATCTAGTGCCACTAGCTCTCTCTTTTTAGTGCCATCAAATTGCTCGCTAAATCTGATGCCATCCGCCCTCATTTCTCTATCTAGTGCCACCAGACCTCCTGTTTCTAGTGTCACAAAACATCCTCTCTTTATCTAGTGCCACCAGACCTCCTGTTTCTAGTGCCACCAAACATCCTCTCTTTATCTAATGCCACCAGACCTCCTGTTTCTAGTGCCACCAAACATCCTCCCTTTATTTATCTAGTGCCACCGGACCTCCTGTTTCCAGTGCCACCAAACATCCTCTCTTTATCCAGTGCCATCAGACCTCCTGTTTCTAGTGCCACCAAACATCCTCTCTCAATCTAGTGCCATCAGACCTCCTGTTTCTAGTGCCACCAAACATCCTCTCTCAATCTAGTGCCATCAGACCTCCTGTTTCTAGTGCCACCAAACATCCTCTCTTCATCTAGTGCCACCGGACCTCCTGTTTCTAGTGCCACCAAACATCCTCCCTTTATTTATCTAGTGCCACCAGACCTCCTGTTTCTAGTGCCACCAAACATCCTCTCTGTATCTAGTGCCACCAGACCTCCTGTTTCTAGTGCCACCAATCATCCTCTCTTTATCTAGTGCCACCGGACCTCCTGTTTCTAGTGCCACCAAACATCCTCTCTTTATCTAGTGCTATCAGATCTTGACCTCCTGTTTCTAGTGCCACCAAACATCCTCTCTGTATCTAGTGCCACCAGACCTCCTGTTTCTAGTGCCACCAAACATCCTCTCTTTATCTAGTGCCACCGGACCTCCTGTTTCTAGTGCCACCAAACATCCTCTCTTTATTTAGTGCTATCAGAGCTCCTGTTTCTAGTGCCAACAAACATCCTCTCATTATCTAGCGCCACCAGACCTCCTGTTTCTAGTGCTATCAAACATCCTCTCTGTATCTAGTGCCACCAGAGCTCCTGTTTCTAGTGCCACCAACCATCCTCTCTGTATCTAGTGCCACCAGAGCTCCTGTTTCTAGTGCCACCAAACATTCTCTCTTTATCTAGTGCCACCAGAGCTCCTGTTTCTAGTGCCAACAAACATCCTCCCTTTATCTAGTGCTATCAGACCTCCTGTTTCTAGTGCCACCAAACATCCTCTCTTTATCTAGTGTCACCAGACCTCCTGTTTCTAGTGCTATCAAACATCCTCTCTGTATCTAGTGCTATCAGACCTCCTGTTTCTAGTGCCGCCAAACATCCTCTCTTCATCTAGTGCCACCAGACCTCCTTTTTTTAGTGCCACCAAACATCCTCTCTTTATCTAGTGCTATCAGACCTCCTGTTTCTAGTGCCAACAAACATCCTCTCTGTATCTAGTGCCACCAAACCTCCTGTTTCTAGTGCCACCAAACATCCTCTCTTTATCTAGTGCCATCAGAGCTCCTGTTTCTAGTGCCAACAAACAATCTCCCTTTATCTAGTGCTATCAGACCTCCTGTTTCTAGTGCCACCAAACATCCTTTCTTTATTTAGTGCTATCAGAGCTCTTGTTTCTAGTGCCACCAAACATCCTCTCTGTATCTAGTGCCACCAGACCTCCTGTTTCTAAAGCTACCAAACACCCTCTCTTTATCTAGTGCTATCAGACCTCCTGTTTCTAGTGCCGCCAAACATCCTCTCTTTATCTAGTGCCACCAGACCTCCTGTTTCTATTGCCACCAAACATCCTCTCTGTATCTAATGCCACCAGACCTCCTGTTTCTAAAGCTACCAAACACCCTCTCTTTATCCAGTGCCATCAGACCTCCTGTTTCCAGTGCCACCAAACATCCTCTCTGTATCTAGTGCCACCAGAGCTCCTGTTTCTAGTGCCACCAAACATCCTCTCTTTATCTAGTGCTATCAGACCTCCTGTTTCTAGTGCCAACAAACATCCTCTCTTTATTTAGTGCTATCAGAGCTCTTGTTTCTAGTGCCCCCAAACATCCTCTCTGTATCTAGTGCCACCAAACCTCCTGTTTCTAGTGCCACCAAACATCCTCTCTTTATCTAGTGACACCAGACTTTTTCTTTTTATTCAGTGCCACTAGACCGTCTCTTTTCAAATAGTGGCATTATTTCTGTTGCCACCACATCTCCGCACTATATCTAGTGCCGCCAGTACCACAGCGAGTTCTCTTTAATATCAGTGTTGCAGTTTTAAGTCTTATTACTTTTACACAGATCTCCTCTCCATATCAGATTACATGTACACCGCCACCTTTAAGTGTCCATTATCAGACGGAGAGAAATTTTAACCCAAATGGAACAAATGTTTCGCTGGTTCAGTTTTTCATTGTTGTAAGTGAAATCACTGATTTTATCGAACTTAGTATGTGCTGTTAAGAGATAGCTAGGATTGTTGATGGAAAATGGAAACGAAGACCAACATTTTTCATCTAAGTACTCCAGGTTATATATGTAATGTACAGGGTATCATATCCCTACCTCTTCACTCCCTTTCTACATCTAAAGGAGAATTAACGACAAATGTTTAAACAGCAACAGAAGGGATCGACTACGACAGACATAAATCACAGGAGAAGCCGGTTGGCTATAAACATTTAAACGGGAGGGGATTGACAACAGGCATTATAACGGGAAGGATTGACAACAGGCATTATAACGGGAGGGGATTGACAACTGGCATTATAACGGGAGAATTGACAACAGGCATTATAACGGGAGGGATTGACAACAGGCTTTATAACGGGATGATTGACAACAGACATTATAACGGGATGATTGACAACATGCATTATAAAGGAAGGGATTGACAACAAACATTATAACGGAATGAATTGACAACAGGCATTATAACGTGAGGGATTGACAACAGACATTATAACGGGAGGGGATTGACAACTGGCATTATAACGGAATGAATTGACAACAGACATTATAACGGAATGAATTGACAACAGGCATTATAACGGGATGATTGACAACAGACATTATAACGGGATGATTGACAACTGGCATTATAACGGAATGAATTGACAACAGACATTATAACGGAATGAATTGACAACAGGCATTATAACGGGATGATCGACAACAGACATTATAACGGGATGATCGACAACAGATATTATAACGGGATGATTGTCAAAAGGCATCATAACGGGAGGGATTGACCAGAGGAAATTGAGCATTATACGGTGGTAGTTGTGTAATTACAAATATGATATTTCTGAACAAGAACTTTGAAAATAGTATGAAATAAATATCTTGAAACATTTTGTTTTGCTGTAACGGTTCTTTTTCCTTTCGTCGAAATGTGACGTCACTGTTCATGTTTGACGCCAATGTTACGTCACTGCTAACAATTGACTTTAGTGGGACGTCACGTTTCAACGTGACTGTGGAAGTTTACTCAGGATTAAACGAATTTAAGTTCTCACCTTGTGATCATAGACATCATTACAGGTCACTGGTATATTTGGAGTCGATTTGTATGCATTTAAAACACGCCTTTAGTTGTTAATGCTTATCTGGCTCCTTATTCGTGATTCCTGTACTGTTCATGTCTGATGTACATTTGTATTATAGCAGCACATATATATTTTTATTTTATATTTTGTTTTTATTGTAAAGCTGAATGTCAAAGGATTTCAAAATCTTAAATTTGACAGATTAAAATCGATGTATTTATGTTTTATGCAAAACGAATTTGTCCATGGGTTACCTCCCCTATGTGCCGTAGAAAGACGGTGGTTAAAGTGCATGCGTATTAACACTCTCCACGCACTTGTACACCGCGTTATTTCAACATGACTTCAATTATCTATTTATAGCTTTGTACGAGAATAAAACACATTTCTGACTTTAACTGTTAGTACTAGGATTACTACATGTTCTCCAGCTCACGGACGTGTAATTGCTAATCACACTTTTTACAGAAACACGACCATCGATAAGATAGGTACAAAGACATGGCGATTAACAAACATCTACTGCAGCTAATTGTCATCTCGTCACGTGCTCGGTGATTAAATCCAAGTATAGATTGTTTCCGTAATGGTATGGTGTTCCCAGTCCGTAGACGGACCGGATATGGATGTGAGGAGCATGCTTGTAGACACATTGCTTTGGCGCTGAATAACAATTCTAAGAGTTTCAGGTAGACTCTACAAGATCGAACGAACATTTGTCACGAATCTCAGTATGTATTGCTCTACAGTTGATTCACGCGAAGTCTGAAGAAATCGTAAATTAGTGGAGGTCTGGCGGTGTAGAGAGTTCCTTCCTTGTTCACTGAATGTTAGAGGGGTAGTCGTAATTGTAAACATTGAGATGTAATCGTTGTAATGTAGTCGTAGTAATGTTGTCGTTGTTATGTGATCATTATGATGTTGTCGTTGTTATGTGATCATTATGATGTTGTCGTAGTAATGTTGTCGTTGTTATGTGATCGTTATGATGTTATCGTTGTGATGTTGTCGTTGTGATGTGATCATTATGATGTTGTCGTTGTAATGTTGTCGTTGTTATGTGATCGTTATTATGTTGTCGTTGTGATGTTATCGTTGTGATGTAAGCTATTTGATGTAGTTGTTGTGGTTTGTCGTTGTGATGAAGTCATTGAGATGTAATCGTTGTGATGAAGTCATTGATATGTGATCGTTGTGATGAAGTCATTGATATGTGATCGTTGTGATGAAGTCATTGATATGTGATCGTTGTGATGTAATAGCTATTTGATGTAGTCGTTGTGGTTTGTCGTTGTGATGAAGTCGATATAATGTTAGCGTTTTGATGTAATCATTGTAATGCTGTTGTTATGATGTTGTTGCTGAGATGTAATCGTTATGATGAAGTTGTTGTGATACTGTCGGTGTAATTTAGTCGTTGTGTGTTGTTACTTACGTAGTACTAGTTATTGTATAGACAATATCAAATGCAGAGAAAATGATATTCAGATGTCAATTTTCTTTACACGCATGGCAAAAACGTAATTAAATCGGGATTTGATAATGGTTGTTTATGATTTCAAAGTTGGATGCTTCTTGAAGTTGACAGGTTTCGTGTAAATGTATTTCAATTTGAAATTTGAAACATTCTGTTAATGGAAAATAACTGTGAATTCGATATCTTCAAGGGAACATCGTGTTTTAGCGCCGTGTCTTCTGTTGTTTTGAAATATATGCCGTAAAACTCGCATCTTTCCTAATTCACGGAACGAATATTGTATAGTGTCAGTTTTCGTGATGGGAAACATTAAAACATCAAAGAAAATACAGATTTTGTCAGATGTAAATTGGATTTTTAGCGCTCAATATCACATGATATACTAGATCTTGTCGACAAGCATCGGGATATAGGCGGCCTTACTCTACCAAACATAACAGATCGATCACTTCCTGTCACGTGATAACGAGCGTGATGTTCGTGTAAAACATGTTTGGCATACATATAATATACATCGCGTAGTCGTAGTCCAGAGGATCGGAAATCGTTGTTTTATATCTTTAAGTAGCTTGACACTTCGATTTTGTGTCTTATTTATGTTGATAAGTAAGGACCACCGACCCGCAGCTGGGCCGGGTAAATTGGTGTTTTCTGGAACACGGGACATGATGCAGACAAAACCCAGCTACACAGTACCAGTGTTGTCATGTTAAACGTCTGTCTTATAACCGGTATCATGTCCGAGATACCAGAGACACAGGTTATAATGGGCCAGGAAAAATATGTTTATCTTAACTGATCTCGGATCATTTAAATGTAACAAGTTGGTACCTACACGCTTTACCAGGGGAGGGAATTCAGACAAGCTTCACAAGTACGTGTGTAGCGGAACTGGGCCGGCCAACTGCCGGTGACAAAGTATCTCGATTGATAAGATCACCCGGTCACGATGCATCTCCCTTTCCCGTCATACGTCTCTAGTCTTCCCTGATAAGTCATGAGAAGATAATTACATCGATGTCATATTGCGATACATAAATTGGTAAAGTCGCTTTCCGTGTGTCTACGTTTATAAGAATCTTACCTTTCCGGTTCCAATTCGTCTCACCGGTCATTTGTTTCACCGTCCGCGTGTCACGCCTTTAACGTCTCTCACCTTCCATGTGTCTCACCTTCTAGGTGTCTCAACTTCCACGTGTCTCACCTTCCACGTGTCTCACTTTCAACATGTCTCACTCTCTATGTGTCTCACACTCAACATGTCTCAACTCTCCACGTGTCTCACCTTCCACATGTCTCACTCTCTATGTGTCTCACATTCAACATGTCTCAACTTCCACGTGTCTCACATTCAACATGTCTCAACTTTCACGTGTCTCACATTTAACATGTCTCAACTTTCACGTGTCTCACATTCAACATGTCTCAACTTTCACGTGTCTCACAGTCAACATGTCTTAACTTCCACGTGTCTCACATTGGACGTGTCTAAACTTCCATGTGTCTCTTATTACTATTTCACTAATGACGTTAGTCACGTTTTTCACTTTTTTTATGTGTCTCAATTTTCACTTGTATTATGATCATGATTTACGTGTATCATATTTTAATTCTAACGTTTCATCTGACTTACCTTCCACCTATATTAACCCCGAACATATCTTACGTGTCATTTGCTTGACCTATTGCATGCATCCCCCACCACGTGTCTAACCTTTAATGAATCCAAGTTTCACCTGTCTCACTCACAATATGACGAAGAGACACGAGTCCCGTACCGCCACATCGCTATGCCTTATGTTTGCAATTCCTCACGTTTAATGAACTCAAGTTATGTAAACACTAGCATTGATCCGTGTATTACATGCGGAATAGTCATTATCATATTTATGTCCTTAATCATATTCTGAAACTCCCCGGTGGGTTCGCCTGCGGTGTTAGAAAAGACCTATTTTGTGTAAACTCATACCGGTGTATCTATGTCTTTACCACATAAACCTGGCGCCCTCTGGTGTTCATGTATATGTAGCTGGACGTTTCCGGTCTTCCACAAGACTAACATTTTGTTATACTGATGTAAAATCTATTTCTGTACCTGTGTTCCTGATATTGTTTGTAAACTTTGCCGTTGATCTGTTTAACACTGACTAAACCTAACTGTGATGTTATGGATAGTAAAGAGCAACTTTCTGCGGGTTATTCAGCCTCAGCATTAGTACAGGTAAAGTAACCATTTTAGGTTAATATAACTTTTTACAACATAATTTACCTCGTATCATTTCTGTCTTGGTCCAGCATATTACTGGCCAAATATCATAAATACACGTTTTCTGTTCGTTACAAGAAGTCATTTGAACGTTCTGGCTTGTATTTACATGTTTAGCGGGATGACCGGAAATAAACTCCATATTTAACGTCATATGAGGAGTGTTTCGGTCATTTGGACATTTTATAGTGGAGTCATCATTTTGATGTTCAAGGTCTTGAAACATCTCTGAGACATGACATTTCATACCTCAATGGTCGATTTGATTAGATTAGAATGTCAACTATACTGCTAAAGTATTTCTGATATAAAAGGAATCCCTGCTGCTTTATTACAATATGAGTTTGATTAGAAATGTCGGCTATAAAGTCATACTCCCTGTCTAGCCCAGAAAGGATTCGTGCTACTTTGGTAGTAGTTTTATATTAGAATTGTCAGCTATAAAGCCATACTTCCGGTCTTACCAAGAAAGGTTTCGTGCTACTTTGGTAGTAGTTTTATATTAGAATTGTCAGCTATAAAGCCGTACTTCCGGTCTTACCAAGAAAGGTTTCGTGCTACTTTGGTAGTACATTGTAGTTTTATATTAGAATTGTCAGCTGTAAAGCCATACTTCCGGTCTTACCAAGAAAGGTTTCGTGCTACGTTGGTAGTAGTTTTACATTAGAATTGTCAGCTATAAAGCCATACTTCCTGTTTTACTAACCAAGAAAGGTTTCGTGCTACTTTGGTAGTAGTTTTACATTAGAATTGTTACCTACAGATCTACAGGTAGATGTACCAACAGGGACATGAGGAGTTGATACAGTATAGTTATGTTTAGCCCTAAATTGATGTGTTCAACATAATATTATACCATCATTGGTGGTGACACTTTACCGAGAGTTGATCCAAACTCCTAAAAGGAATAATGTTACTATGTACACATCCGTTTAGGTCCAAGCCTAATTATCACTTTGGGTAAAAACATTACTATAGATACTGTAACAAATTACCAGTTGCCTTTGTGTTCACCTCTACCTGTCTACCAGGTATCCTTGTTGCGTTGGTCTTCGTTTATTCCAGAATCAAACACTCAGATGTTTAAAACTTCGCAAGTCATCTCCACCGTGTCTTAGTCACGTGCTCGTAAGGTCTCTCATCACGGAAGGCTGTCTCGTTGTAATTTAAACCTATACAATATCACCGTGAGTATGTTTGGGGGAAAGTATAGCGCTCTCATAAAAAAACCTGGATTTGTCTTGGAGGTAATCACAAGCTTTTATGTCGACCCATTCATCTTGCTTATACACAGACAATTTGAAAACAAGACAATGAATAATTCAACGATGTCTGTAAGACCGATGTTTGACGAGTCGTCGTACAATCCCGTTACCAGCGTGACCCGGAAAACGGTATTTGAGCCAATGTGTATAAATATACATTTTGAAGTGTGGGATGATCATTTCCCTACCAAACAATACCGAAGATCAGCACAGAAAAGCCAAATCGTTACTGTTATATAACATTTTTATCACTTCGTCACGTTATAGAGGTAGCTAATGCGGGAGAGGTAGAAAACACATCTAAGCTGGTATTGTAGCAGTAACATCTACTCATGGGAGTGCCCGGATGTAGATGTGTCGCGATCGTAATATTTGTAAGAAGTACCCTGAGACTTGACAGATATACCGTTATAGTAGGAAGTATCGTGAGCTACCGTAGTGCTGTCGATTTGTACACGTACCCACGGGAATGTGTTAGGGCCATCACACAATGTATAGATGTAAATCGTTTCCCTTTCAGTTTCATGATATATTAATGTGTATTACACCCACTCTCCTGCTGGACTAACAATAACAACCTAATGATCAACCGAATATAAATAATGGCGAGTCGTTTCGTTTCTTTGGTGGCGTTTTCATTCCCCAATTTGTAAAAATACGTATCTAATATTAGATATTAGTGCGGTCGTGATTTAAATCGTGCTCTGGTTTCTTTCTGCGAATGTGAAAGTAGCTACTAAGACGAACTGCCCATTGAGCTATGTGCTGGTTCCAGTTGCCAATCATTGCTGATTTCTTGCCAGAAGGATGCTCCATGTATATATGGCAGCCTTCATTATCCGTGTGGTAGTTGTTTAGCGACGACATTTTTGTACTGTTCGTCAATAACCTCGACATATGTGAATATAACTTGGTACGTGAGGTGAACCAGACATATCCTTTCGGTTGAATAAAACCAGTGAAAGCTTATATATATGATGATTAACTTTCAGTTTTTAATAGGTTACCCGAGAATACCATAATATATGAACTACGGTAAATTTATTAGTTGGCGACGTGGAGTAAATCCTCATAGCAGATGATTCATGAAGAACATAGTAGCCTTATGTTTACAGGTTTTTTTCATTACCTGTTCAATTTTGTCCACTTCGAAATTTAAAAACAAAACAAAAACTACGTTCTTTTGCAAATTCAAGTTATTTTGTAGATCGAGAATGAAACTACATATGTACATTCTTTTAACAGCCTGAAACGTCCGCGCTCTCTGTTACAATACTTATTGTTACAAATCGCCAAATATTTTTGATCCCGCATATATTTTATATCATTAGTATAGCTGATGTCTACCATGTAAGTTTGATGAGTAACGTATGGGAACGTTGTTACAAGTTGGTGTCCTATAGTACGAAGTACATTTTACCCGGATGATACATGTCTGTACTGCTGCTGAGAGTAATCTGACACGCTCTAATAAATCGCTAACTATGTACTACTTCTAAACATTCTACCGACTTGTTTTTATAGTTTAAGTTCAACTTTTGTGATAGTGTTCATTCATAGATACATGCCTGGCAACGGCAACAAATGGTCTCATTGAGCACGTTTGACGGAATTTTACTGTGTTTCACGCTTCAGAACCCCACAACCTGAAGTTTAAAAGCAAAACCGGTGACCCTGAACGGAAACATCCCCAACTATTCACTCCTTATCAGTCTGCCAACACGTAATGAGTTGTGCTATAACTAAACATGTTTCTAATATTATTTAATCGTTCCAAAGCCTGTCACAATTTCGACAGGTGAAATACTCACAGGCATAGTATTTAACCAGAACTTATTTTAAGTAGGATGATATGTGTCGGGGAACTGCCCGGATTTACCATTCAGTCGTGAATTTCGCGATTAATACTTTCCCGAATCACATATCCTCCCTGATATAGAAAATCTAACCTGACGACTTTGAATTAATTATTTTCTTGTCGTTATTTTATTACTAGTAAGATTCACGAGACGTTCTGTGGCAATTTGGAAGTTTAATACGCTGGTCAAATGTGCCGTAAATGTCCGTAAATTATTAGCTCTGCCGTCATTTGATTTGAAATAACTGTACCTTCAAAATAACGAAAGGTCAACCATTTTGTTTAGAAGCTATAGGAATAGAAAATTTGAATCAAATACTGTTTAACTTTTTGTACGTTGTAAATGAGGTCTTATGGCGAGATGATTCTCACATATATCGCCTGAGGGTGTTATAGAGAGCGATTCTTACCTCATTATAACCTGCCATACTGTCATACCCTCGGATCACACAGGTCTGCTGGCAGGGCGTTAAAACCATGCGATATACTAAACACTGCTTTACTCTCCACGTCCCAAAGGTCACCTTGCTTTTCAAATCCATTAAATGACGTCATCTGCGACCAACTAGGAAGGATGAATAAAATATATTACCTGCAACTAGGCGAGATCGGGTAATCTCAGTCTCGGGCTAAGATTATGTAACATAATCCAAATCGAGGCGTAAACCGAGGTTGTGATGTTATAGAATCTTAGCCCGAGACTGATCGGACGAGATAGAAAAATCTAGCATGGTGTACATGGGGATATATCTGTCTGAGGTGTGAGAAAATTATTGTCAAGTCTTTGCGAATGTATTAATTATGCTGGAAATAACTTACAAATGTTACTGAACTCCGTGTCGGAGGAATTGTATTTCTTTTCTAGATTCACGTGACTTTTAAATATACCTCTATCAATAGATCCTTGTAAACGTCGCTTTTGTGTCAGACCCTAGACAAGATTATTGTATCATTGTATCACCCTAGCCTAGATTATTGTGTTATTGTATCACCCTAGCCTAGATTATTGTTTCATTGTATCACCCTAGCCTAGATTATTGTTTCATTGTATCACCCAAGCTTTGATAATCGTTTCATTGTATCACCCTAGCCTAGATTATTGTGCCATTATATCACCGTAGCCTAGATTATTGTTTTATTGTGTTACCCTGTTACTAGTGGAATAACTTACAACAAATATAGCGTAAATGTTACACCCCACAAGACAACAATGCTACTTTGTTGTTATATTTCAAAGCTCGGTACCAAACATGTTTTGTATGCGCTGAGCTAGATACATGTACCATACACTGTTAGTATTTGCCAAGTGTCAAGTGTCAGTACTATACATGGCTTATGTAGAAACATATTTTGTGGTGATGTTTACCAAGCTTCATTGCCACAAATATAGGAACGTATGACATGTGTCAAGCTTCCGGACGTGTCAAGTTTCAGTACTTCACCATGTTAGTAAGTTTGACACGTATCAAGGTTCAGTACGACACAATGTTGGAACGTTTGACATGTGTCAAGGTTCGGGACGTGTCAAGGTTCAGTACGACACAATGTTGGAGCGTGTGACATGTGTCAAGGTTCGGGACGTGTCAAGGTTCAGTAAGACACAATGTTGGAACGTTTGACATGCGCAAAGGTTCGGGACGTGTCAAGGTTCAGTACGACACAATGTTGGAGCGTGTGACATGTGTCAAGGTTCGAGACGTGTCAAGCTTCAGTTCCAAACAATGTTGGAACGTGTGACATGTGTCCAGGTTCAGTAGAACATTAATTTTGAACGCGTGACATGTTTCAAGGTTTGGGATCTGCAATTTTAGTAAGTTTGACATGTTTCAAGGTTCGATACGACACAATGTGGGAACGTTTGACATGTGTCAAGGTTCGGGACATGCAATGTTAATATGTGATGGCATGTGTCAAGGTTCGGGACCTGCAATGTTAATATGTGATGGCATGTGTCAAGGTTCGGGACATGCAATGTAAATATGTGATGGCATATGTCAGGTTTGGTATCACAAGATGATTCATGTTAAGTTCATATGAATGTGATGACATGTGTCAAGTGTCAGTAATACTGGATGTCAGTACGTGTTGACATGTACCAGAGTAAGGAATCATATAATGTTGATATGTGACATACATATGTGTGTGATGACACGTGTCAATGTTAAGGACATATAATATTGATACATATGTGTGTGACGACACGTATCAATGGTTAGTATATATAATATTGATACATATGTGTGTGATGACACGTGTAAATGGTAAGTACATACACTATTGATACATATGTGTGTGACGACACGTGTCAATGGTTAGGACATATAATATCGAAACATATGTCTATGATGACACGTGTCAAATGTCATTACTACAGCATGTTGATATATGTACATGCTGATATTAGATATGTCAGGCTAAGTATTATTCAGTGTTTTTGTTAGCATTTGTCAATTTTCGGTCTAGTGCAATTTTCATATAGTTATAAATGTATTTGCTGACGTGTTAATATTTGGTACGACACAATGTTAATTGAACACGTGCCCGTGCTTGGCAGCACATAATGGCCGGTTATGCTGTATTGTTTTGATCGTTAACGCCACAAATTATTTCACACAAGTTTGATCGAAGTCGTTAAATGTTAAATGACGTAACATTTTAAAACAAATTGCAGAAGTGTTTTAACACTCATTATATTGACTGTGTTGCGACGCGTGTAATTATCTGAGGATCTGTAGTTATATAACAGAAGTACGTAAAAAACTGATGTGATTGACTGGCGTAGGTCGTTAACTATATTGTACGATAGGTGGTGATCGAGGCGTAGCTCAGATATGTGTCTATCTAGTTCTAGCGGTAAAAAACTTGTCCTTATGGGGACAAAGTACATACAGACCGCATCACAAATAACAAGCGGCACATTCACAAGGATTTCTTATTCTTATTTCTATATTTTGTTTTGTTTGCGAAATTAACGGAGCCATTGATTGTCATTAGGGTGTTAAACCTGGTTCACGTATTCCTTCTGACAACTGCCATCCGTTTCCTCTTTACAATTCTGTTCTCATTGCCGACCACACGAAATTCATTTTTGCATGCATGTAAAAAAGAGCGAGAAAGGTACATGTAAGTACATAAAGTGCACATACTGTTTATGTTTGTTAAGTGTCTGACCTATGTCACGAGACAACGTTCGGTTATTGAATGAAAACACACTTACCCGCGAGATCAGTATCAGAGGGACGCTTTGCACGTCCGCAGAGACTTGAACAATCACGACGGTTCCTATAATTTCCATCTATATGTCAGCGCCTTATCCACTTTTTGTCCGGTTGCCATGACTCCTTGTTGACGTCATCAATATTTGGAAGCATTGCATAAATGTCAATTCCATTTAATTCAGATTAAATAGAGGAAACACATGGGTCTGGATATATACGGGAGTCACTATACACTTCCAATGATGTCAATGTACATGTAAATTTGTGGCACAAATGTTAACAAACGCATTTATTCATTTTTAAATTAAAGAACCTTTAAATGACGATATGGAGATAGCGTCAGTCAAAAACAGTAAACCCAACAAAAAAACATCAGACAAAACAGGTGCAACATAAAACTTGCGTGACACAAAACCAGTATCACGGAAAACGCGCTAGCGCTTCATGTACAATTTGTCACGTTCCTGTTAGCATACACTGTTATGAATGCCAACTGAAAGTTGTTGAATAGTGATCTTTTCCATCTTCAAAAAACCCCATTTCAGCTTCAGAGAAAATTAAACTTATTTTGTTTGGGGTATGTCATCTTCACAGCAGCCATCATTATGAGAGGACGGACGTCAGGACAGACACTGACGGAAAGGAAGAGTAGAACACACACACACACACACATATATATATATATATCACAAATATAACAATTGGAGTAGCAGCTTTATGTTGGTACTTAGTTGTCCTCATAGCAGAATACACGGAATATCAAGTGAGGTTTTTTTAACAACCGATGCCTCTGAGTCCAAGGCTTGCTTCGCTTTAAATCGAGTTCAAATTCAAGGTCTTTATTACTTCGAGTCTTTCGACACCCCAGTTACAAGTAACAAAAGTGCAGTATTTACAGTGAAAATATAAAATAACATCACACAACATTACACACACTCACAACACAATTACAAATAGAAACAGTAGTATATGTTCGGAGAGTGCAATTGAGCTCATTATAATAATTTGGTCCTCTCCGAATTTGCATTTGTTTTTTATATTTCCCACAATTCGTTTTTTCTTTATTTCTTTTCACAGTTAGTAGTCCTATCAATTTAAGCATGATTGACTTTTTAATGTATTAGTTTTTAAAAGATTTGCTCGCAAATCATAATAACATGGGCATTTAAGATTAAAATATTACAAACTCTGATACTGCAGGGGTCCACATTATACATATAGTGGTATACAGCTGGCCTATTCCTCCTCATCACCTACAGGGGTCAAGACTCTGATCAACACGTATATTTCAATTATCAATCTATAGATATTAGTTATACAACATAACTTTACAAATTCCTCAACATGTGTGAGACTTATTTTGTATCGTCAGTGTAAACGACCTTACAAAACTCTCGTCAGCTAACTGTTTGCGACAAGCTTCAGAACGACACTGATTCATTTGCGTCATCCTTGCAGCGTACAAAAATAAGCATAACACAAATTTTTTACACAAATCAAGCATTGCTCATGTAGCCAACATCACAAAAAACAGCCCCACACAAAAAATAGTATCACACAAAAAATAAATATCACAAAAAGTAATATCACACAAAAAAATAAATATCACAAAAAGTAGTATTACACAAAAAGCCTAACACAACAACTAGTACTGTATCACACGAACAATAAGTACCACACAAGAAATTAGCATCACAAACAAAATCGTATTGCATAAACAATTGAATCAAACAATAGGATTCATACAGCACTGAATGTGTAAATATACAAATATAACACTACTAATAAATAAGTAGTGTTTCGCGTGCATCTAACTCTATAGATTACTGTACCTTTATATCAGTTCTGCTTCACATACTACTGAGTCTATGTTGGTGATGCCGAGAACGGTTATTAAACACATTCGATTTAATCACAAACATATGTATACTTTCTGGAATATTTCTGGTATTCTCAAGCCAACACAAATGCACGAAAAAGAGTTTCAGAATCGAATATCATTTGGGTTGTGAATGTTACCTGCCGACGTAATCTGGGAGGTTTGTAGGGATATCCACATTTAATGATCGCCAAAACTGCGCTTAAGGTGCAACTAAGGGAGCCATTATCGGTCTTACTAGCTCGTCTCGCTAAGGCTCCAGCTCGTCCGCCGGGGGGTTATACGTCTAAGTTGCCGAAAGGTGACGCTTACCCAAATAGGGCTCTCGCTTGTACATCTTCTAGTATCGACCAGAAATATTTTGAATCAGTTGGGAATTTTTTAAAACAAGATTGAAATTTTAATAGTAGAGATAATGGGAATGTTTTCCTATATAAGCGGATGTGAGTGAGTGAGACGAGAGAACCCAGCGCTGACATAACACGCCTGCAAACTTCGCTAAACTCTACATGTCGACACGCTCATCGTGGGGGTTCTGGGGACGAGTGAGATAGTTTGCAAGTGTCTGTCTGCCCTGACAGTTACATTGTGCACATGTAAGGTCGTGGCTTTGTTGTCACTCCATACGTTACAAAGATACCGAAGATTAGGCCATAGGAATACTAGTATACACAATATAAGTATACATGTATGATATTTCCATATATTGCAGGTCTCCGACATCGACCACACATACGTGACTGAGCCAAACACAGAATGGCAACTCTCCTGTGATTGAAGATAAAAACGGTGACCTTGAAGTCACGCAGCTTTGCTAGCTGGGTGACCGTGTCCAGTTTTGGATTTATTTGAGATTTCGGAACTGAGTGACTGAGACTAGATGTACAGTTGGAGCCGGAACGTGAATGTAAGTACTCATTCTTATTATTCTGTTATTATCATTAAGCTTTCGTTAGTTCCCCCTGTTTACTATTGTTCCGTCATTACCGGTACCGTTGTAGTGTTCGTATGCATATCCGCAAGACCAATCTTTTAAAACAAGGCAGCGGTAGCTATGAAGTGTTCGTTTGGTTTTTCGAGTGTTTCAAAATTTCAGCGGCGTTGTTCTTAACATAGTTCAATAAATACTGTTGGAATGATGATATTCGTACATGTATATCCGTTCGTCAGAAACAAGGTTTTGTGATCAGGAGATTCGAAATAGTGTTTGTCCGTAACAGATCTGTCATTATGATGTCACTGATCTGTTCGTCCGTAATACAGTTTCCGCCTGACGGATGGAGATCGCAGTAGTCTTTGTGTGGCTATCCGTAACACAGTTCGATCTTACTCTGTGACCTATTGGTACCAATGTAGGATACGCATACGTTATACCGTCGTTACGGGTGTTTCATTTATCTAGTTTAACTATTGCAACCGATTTACCCGAAAAGAGTGATAAGAAACGGCATGGAGATAACTCGGCACTTGCAGTTAGAGGTGCCAAGACGTGACTGGCTGAAACTAAACGGCTTGACCGTCGATACCAATCTTAGTTTGCGTTATATAGAACAAATTCGACTATCAGATATTTTTAAAACTCGCAAATAGCTGCTTGCCCTATCGCTATTGATTTGACAGAAAACTCATGAATTGTTCAACTTTATCGGCACTTCCGATTCCAGTGTGCAACCTGTACTGGGTATACGAAAGAGGTCTTAGGTCGCAATAGTCTGCGTACGGCTGTCCGTAACACACTGACGTCGCTACAGTGTACGTCTTGAACTGAAGTTACATACTCAATTCAAATAGAACAAATATTCCTTTTATTCTAGGTACTTTTTCGTCCATAACCCACGAAGAAAGTCAATATTCCGCATTGCTATTCTCGACTATTAATTTCTTTTGAAAGTGATTACGTTTGATTGGTCTGTTTCATTTACTTAATAGTGTCTTACAAGCTGGTGGCCGTTCACCATCTAATCGGCCAAATTGCTGAAACTTTTCATCTAGTGACATTTAAAAACATTCGAAATGTTGTATGTCACTGAATTGTAAATAAATGTCAAATAGATGTTCTATATTCACATCGAAGAAATATAAAAAGCCAATCTTTGAATATGGGATTGTGAGCCCTCTCTATTGGCTGGTAGGAACTTGGACATATTTTGCTTTTACAGCTTTATTTGTATCTCGTGCGCTTCACACTGTTCCACACCACAGTAGTATGTGTATGCCGTATTCTGCCAGCTACACACTGTACCACATCACAGTAGTTTGTGTATGTCGTCCTCGACCAGCTACACAATGTATCAAACCACAGTAGTTTGTGTATGTCGTGCTGTGCCAGCTACACACTGTACCACTCCACAGTAGTATGTGTATGTCGTGCTCTGCCAGCTACACTCTGTACCACACCACAGTAGTTTGTGTATGTCGTCCTCGACCAGCTACACAATGTATCAAACCACAGTAGTTTGTGTATGTCGTGCTGTGCCAGCTACACACTGTACCACACCACAGAAGTTTGTGTATGTCGTGCTCTGCCAGCTACACACTTTACCACACCACAGTAGTTTGTGTATGTCGTGCTCTGCCAGCTACACACTGTACCACACCACAGTAGTTTGTGTATGTCGTGCTCTGTCAGCTACACACTGTACCACACGACAGTGGTATGTGTATGTCGTGATCTGCCAGCTACACACTGTACCACTCCACAGTAGTATGTGTATGTCAAGCTCTGCCAGCTACACACTGTACCACACCACAGAAGTTTGTGTATGTCGTGCTCTGCCAGCTACACTCTGTACCACACCACAGTAGTTTGTGTATGTCGTGATCTGCCAGCTACACACTGTACCACATCAAAGTAGTTTGTGGATGTCGTGCTCCGCCAGCTACACACTGTACCACATCAAAGTAGTTTGTGGATGTCATACAAATCAGCTAACCTTACTGTACGTCTATTGCCTTTTGCTTACAGAACTTACACCAGGACCGTCTCTTCTTTCTGTATAATAACGTGTGGTCTAGAGGGGACTTTTAAAACCGTTTACGTCTTAACAGAGTAACAGTTACTGTTCGTTTGAAACGTTGATGGCTGACATTTTAACAAACTCACATACCGCCCTAAAACGCCAGGTACCATGTAACAACATTAACACTACACGTAGGTACCCACATTAGGGAGTTGACGTCATCATGCAGTGGATGAAACTACCCCTCTCACAAATGAATACAGTGTGTGTTGGGGATTGTGCATGGTTAAACATATGTATTCCGCATTGACAACAGGCGATAGTATCTGCTGTTAATACCAATCCACTTTCAAAAATTAAGGAAGTAATACATTTTGTTTGTGGAAAGCTTTTGGGTATCAACGTCTTTTACAAGTCGTACGATTTCTTTCAAAAAATCGAATGTGTCTCTTTCTTAAACAGGGATTACGATCTAGATGGAATTGTCGAGACAACATTCTATTTCAAGCCATTTGTTTTCGATAGATAGGTATCGGTGTTGGAAGCTAAAAGTAACGTAAATGTAATTGTACTCTGGACGCCTTACAACAGAGCGGATTTATAGACGCTTTTTGGGGCGCCTTACAACAAAGGTTTACAGTAAAATATTTCCGGGCGTCTTATAACTAAGACTTCCAGTTCTGTGTTTTGGGTGCGCCTTATAACAGAGATTTCCAGTACTGTGTTTTGGGTGCGCCTTAAAAAAACCAAAGATTTCCAGTACTGTGTTTTGGGTGCGCCTTATAACAAAGATTTCCAGTACTGTGTTTTGGGTGCGCCTTATAACAAAGATTTCCAGTGCTGTCATATGGGTGCACCTTATAACAAAGGTTTCCAACTTTCCAGTATAGTATTTTGGGGTGTGTGTTATGACAACGGTTTTCAGTACTATATTTCCGTGAGCCTTACAACAAAAGGTTCCAGTAAAGCAATTTTGGGTGCGCCTTACAAAATATGTTTACTTACTGTTTTTTCGACCGCCTTGCAATAAAGGTTTACTTATTGTATTTTTAGATGCCCCTAACATCAAAGGTTTCCAGTACTGTATTTTGGGGTGCCCCTTACAGCAAAGATTTTCAGTGAAGTAATTTTGGGTTCGACTTTCAACAAAAGTTTACTTACTGTATTTTTGAATGCGCCTGACAGCCATTGTGTCAAGCACTGCATTTTAGGGTGCGCCTTACAACAAAGGTTTTCAGTCCTGTATTTTTGGGTGCGCCTTACAACAAAGGTTTTCAGTCCTGTAATTTTTGGTGCGCCTTACAACAAAGGTTTTCAGTGCTGTATTTTAGGGTGCGCCTCATAACAAAGGTTTTCAATCCTGTATTTTATGGTGCACATTATAACAACGTTTCCGTTGAAGTAATTTTGGGTGCGCCTTACAGCAAAGGTTTTCAGTCCTGTATTTTTGGATGCGCCTTACAACAAAGGTTTTCAGTCCTGTATTTTAGGGTGCGCCTCATAACAAAGCTTTTCAATCCTGTATTTTATGGTGCACATTATAACAACGTTCCGTTGAAGTAATTTTGGGTGCGCCTTACAGCAAAGGTTTTCAGTGCTGTATTTTAGGGTGCGCCTCATAACAAAGGTTTTCAATCCTGTATTTTAGGGTGCGCCTTATAACAACGTTTCCGTTAAAGCAATTTTGGGTGCGCCTTACAGCAAAGGTTTTCAGTGCTGTATTTTAGGGTGCACATTATAACAACGTTCCGTTGAAGTAATTTTGGGTGCGCCTTACAGCAAAGGTTTTCAGTCCTGTATTTTTGGATGCGCCTTACAACAAAGGTTTTCAGTCCTGTATTTTAGGGTGCGCCTCATAACAATGGTTTTCAATCCTGTATTTTAGGGTGCGCCTTATAACAACGTTTCCGTTAAAGCAATTTTGGTTGCGCCTTACAGCAAAGGTTTTCAGTGCTGTATTTTAGGGTGCGCCTCATAACAAAGGTTTTCAATCCTGTATTTTAGGGTGCGCCTTATAACAAAAGTCTCCACTAATGCATTCTTTATTTCAAGCACCCTTGACATTCCAGAGGTTACGCTCACTTACGTCACTATCTAGACTGTAAGTGAATGTAACCCCTGGAATGTCGAGGATGTATATCTCAGGGTGGCATACTCTTAAAAGTACAACAAACCCCTGAAAGTTGGAGATCGAGAAAGGAACACACCCGCTGTTACCCACTGCATGTATCGTAAGAGGCTTCTAATGCGGGAACCCCCTGCAGAATTGGGGATATGCTTTTTGTGTCCTGTACTTGGGAACACAAAAGCGACAAAAATAGAACTGCTGCACCTATTGCAATATTTTGGATCTCTAAATTATACCTGCTTCAGACTACCTTTTATTTCCTAGCGCCTTGCTCGCCAATACCTCAATTTTGGGTTTAACGTTGAACGTTCGCCCAGGTGAGGAAGGCAATGGATTCTGTCTCATAGCTGGGATATACCAAAGTCCTTAAAAATGGTAGTTGTTATTCCCTGTTAAACTGGGTGCTGGGTGCCTTCGGCATGGTATTTTAGTGAGATAGCACTATAAAGTTGGCATTAGATCGGCACTATCACAAGGAGGCAAATAAAATACACCAACATATCCTGTCTCCGGCGTACATACACACATGCACGCATACACAACACACATAGAGGCGTGTTCTTATTTTACCTTGGATGTTAATAGGACGCTTAACAAATTAAAACCAAAACCAAAGCCAAATATTTACAACAAAGGTATCTACATGAATTGTGTGTACCGTTTAGGGGCGTTAAACAACAAAAGTGTCAGGATTTGTATTCCCAGACAAACATGATCCAATTCTTTTTTTTCTTGCGACTGATGTACTCGGTATTGTATTCCGACTGATGTACTCGGTATTGTATTCCGACTGATGTACTCGGTATTGTATTCCGACTGATGTACTCGGTATTGTATTCCGACTGATGTACTCGGTATTGTATTCCGACTGATGTACTCGGTATTGTATTCCGACTGATGTACTCGGTATTGTATTCCGACTGATGTACTCGGTATTGTATTCCGACTGATGTACTCGGTATTGTATTCCGACTGATGTACTCGGTATTGTATTCCGACTGATGTACTCGGTATTGTATTCCGACTGATGTACTCGGTATTGTATTCCGACTGATGTACTCGGTATTGTATTCCGACTGATGTACTCGGTATTGTATTCCGACTGATGTACTCGGTATGGTATTCCGACTGATGTACTCGGTATTGTATTCCGACTGATGTACTCGGTATTGTATTTCGACTGATGTACTCGGTATTGGATTCCGACTGATGTACTCGGTATTGTATTCCGTGACACCTTACGACGGAGGTTTATAGTACTGTGAGTCGGGGCGCCTTACCACTGGGTACTAAACTTCTTACACTGTATTGGGTGCTATATAACAGGAAGCCCCGTACTTGTTTGGTACAGTGCCCGGACAGTTCTAAAATAGAGCATTAAAATGGTTTTTGATTTAAGTGGTACAGTGTTTCGACGGAGGTATGTTGGTACTCAACAGTACCGGATAACTTCAGCCTACTAGATTCATATTGGGCGCTCATAGAGACTGTTGCAGTTTCTGTTCCACTGTGAATTCTTCTGATCATGTTCTCTAATGGGACAGTGCCCTAATATGTCTTATCTTCTTATTTGATGCTACGTTTACATTATGTTCCCGGCAGCCACGACAGTCCCGTTTGTCAGAAACGTAGTGCGCCGTGGGATTTCGGCCATTTTTTCTCTGAAGAAGTCTTGGCAAGTTTTCCCACGGTCTGTCACGGTATCTGTGATAGGCCTTGGGGGAAAGGGGCTGCTGAGTCCCGGAGGCTCCAAGGCGCATTACGGTTCGGCCCGAGGTCTACCACGGATGGCAGTACGTTCCCTCTAGGCCCGTTACGTTCTGATGGGTTCCCTCACGTTTGTCACGTTTTGATGGAGGTCCGACACGTTTTTCACGTTCTGACAAGGCTTTCCACGGATGAAACGTGGACACCGGGCGGCTTTGGAGCACGTTTGTTCCCAAGAAGGCCTCCCCAGCAAAAGCAATCATAATATCCTGAGACGAATCGACGATATTACATCATGAATTCCCCAGAGGAAGAAGATTTTGTGTACGAAACGTAGTGCGCCGTGGGATTTTGGCTTTAATATACTCCCTCCCAGACATGTCAGACCGTAGTAGAACGCAACGCGCCGGGACCGCAAACCGTCACACACCGGGACGCGCCGGATTGAACGCGACGAAACAGCTACCATACACCCTAGCTTGCATTGAGAACCGTGACAAAACGGGACAAAACGCGCAGCAACCGTGAATCAACCGTGACAGAACGCGCACTAAACGCGACAGAACTTGACAAAACTTGAAAGGACCGTGAGATGCCGGGAAATACACTTGCTTCCCGTCCCACTACGAACCGCCTCCAAGTTATATTACGGCCTATTACGTACTGTCACGTTTTGTTGCGTTCACCCGGTTTTACTACGGCCTACTAGGTTTTTCATCCGCACCGTGACTGCCGTGGCAAATATTTTGACATTTAAAAAATCTGTCCCGGCAACCACGGAAATCACGGCCTGCCACGTTGGCCCATCCCGTTCCCCCGCGTTATCTCACGTCTATCCCGTTGTGTCCACGTTGACCTGAAACGTGATAACCGTGGCCACCGGAACATAATGTAAACGTAGCATTAACAAAAAGATCTCCACAGAATATATTTCATTCTACACAATCATCCGTGATAGCAGTTCGAGTTCCCTGGTGGTGCCTTTGTCACAGCAATCTATAATTAATACGGACATTAATGTCGACAAATATAGGATTTTGTGAATGTGACATCGTTAGTGTCACCTTCGCGATACTCATTCAATGTTTTTAGGTTAATGGAACGTTCTCACTGGCGCAACATAACGTTACAATGAACGTGACAGGCTGTGTCACGTCATCTGTAACCGAAACAAATCAAAGGAAGGACCAAAGTATGATTGATTGGAGAACAATTAGTCTAAGGTGGCCCAGTGTGAATGGGTGTATGATGCGAGTCGCAGAGTCTCGTAGTCCTTCCACCATAGGAGCCTGGAAATGGTTCCTAGTTCCGTTTAAGATAAACGGAACTAGGAACCAGACCCTAGTTCCGTTTTTACATAAACGGAAGTGTTGCCCGATAAAGCGAAATACAGAGTGCTTCTCCTCGCAAAAAATTCTTTATTTTCCCCTTAATGTTAAAGAATAAGGAATATTTACATTTGCATGGCATTGTTACTATACAGCCTCTTTGAAAGCTGTGTCGTTGATGGGACTTTAATTACCATGCATCACGAGACAAAATTCTTAGAGTATTAATACAACACTGACCGGAACTACAATATCCAATATAAATAAACATGACGGCTGCTGAAATATCTTTGGGCATTGTGAGATTTGACAATGTCATTGTAAATTTATAAGCAAAATAAAAAATGAAAAATAAAACACTCTTTTACAACGAAAACAAGACCAATGTCTGCAATATCGTACAAAATGCACATCGGTTGAAATCACCAATGGAAACAATTTTAACGCTCATGCAATTTATCAGAAATGTCGTCTGTTACACTGCACTGATCAACAGGGGTTCGTTACAAATGCCTGAAATACACATATTATATAGACCTACTGGCACATATGTTATTCACCTACTGATATGAGTCACAGCACACATAAACATTTCAGACATTTGTAACGAACCTGTGCTCCGTCGCAAGATCACTCACTTCAAACGCTATCAGTTTCACGCGTCTCGGATCCATGGTTCTTCAGTTTCTGACGACATGTCAAATAACGATGCTGTTATAGAATCTACCGACTGTTGTCAGGTTCCCATACAATCAACAAATACATTCACGCCTGGATTCTTCAAAAAATGAGCAAAGAAAAAAGTTCGAATTAACTTCCAAAATTAACTCCCTCGTGGAGGGCAAGGTCGGATTTACGGTGTTCACTGTATTTGTCCATGCGCGAAATTTGTTCCGGCGAAAAATCAAAACAATTTCAAATCTAACTTTTAGCTCGGAGTTCTATTGATAAACTTAAATTGCCCTATAGACATATCATACGCAATTGTATTGATACTGAATTGGGGAATAAAATTTAAGTGTGTGTCACTTTGTTTGCCAATCAGCACGCGACAAATACGCTGTTCAAACTAGTGAACGAAAATGTGTGGACTGTCGATAAGGCGGGCATTTTTTATTTTAAATATAAATTATAGGTTAAAAAAGAACATAAGAGGCAGAGAAACGTAAATATAAGTATTGAACTGTTTTTGTATGGTATTTAGCGCGCATTATGTTGTTTGCTTGCAAAGCTGTGTCATTCAAATATATCATAAATACCATACAAAAACAGTTCAATGCTTAAATATCTTCCTATGTAATTTTGATAACATGATTGCTATATTTTCCCAAATCATATAGGAACAGGCTGTTAAAAACTTTAAGTTGAAAAAAACACTTCTGTCTCTCTATTCCTTTTTTTATATGGAACTTCGGAATTGTATCAGTATAAAAGTATATGATATGCACCCCCACCCCATTTTTGTTTTACTTTATTGTGTGTATTGACCGCGCTTTTAACCAATGCCAACTATTTTACTACCTAATTACACCGTGTACAATGACCATCTATATGACGCGACCAGCTATCGGCCATTTTAATGTTAACGCCACACCACCGTAACCTCCTTATACAAAGGTTTTGATGTTAACGCCACACCACCGTTGCCTCCTTATACAGAGGGTTTTATGTTTACGCCACACCACCGTAACCTCCTTATACAAAGGTTTTGATGTTAACGCCATACCACCGCTACCTCCTTATACAGAGGTTTTTATGTTTACGCAACACCACCGTTACCTCCTTATACGAGGGTTTTTATGTTTACGCCACACCACCGCTACCTCCTTATACAGAGGTTTTTATGTTTACGCAACACCACTGTTACCTCATTATACAGAGGTTTTCATGTTTACAACACACCACCGTTGCCTCCTTATACAGAGGTTTTCATGTTAACGCCACACCACCGTTACCTCCTTATACAGAGGTTTTGATGTTTACACCACCGTAACCTCCTTATACAGAGGTTTTGATGTTAACACCCCCCCACCGTTACCTCCTTATACAGAGGTTTTGATGTTAACACCCCACCCCCGTTACCTCCTTATACAGAGGTTTTGATGTTAACACCACACCACCGTTACCTCCTTAAACAGAGGTTTTGATGTTAACACCACCGTAACCTCCTTATACAGAGGTTTTGATGTTAACACCCCACCCCCGTTACCTCCTTATACAGAGGTTTTGATGTTAACACCCCACCCCCGTTACCTCCTTATACAGAGGTTTTGATGTTAACGTCACACCACCGTTGTCTCCTTATACAGAGGTTTTGATGTTAACGACACACCTCCGTAACCTCCTAATAAAAAGGTTTTTATGTTAACGCCACACCACCGTAACCTCCTTATACAGAGGGTTTGATGTTTACACCACACCACCGTTGCCTCCTTATACAGAGTTTTTGATGTTAACGCCACCCCACCGTAACCTCCTAATAAAAAGGTTTTTATGTTAACGCCACACCACCGTTACCTCCTTATAAAAAGGTTTTAATGTTAACGCCACACCACCGTTGCCTCCATATACAGAGGTTTTGATGTTTACGCCACACCACCGTTGCCTCCTTATACAGAGGTTTTGATGTTAACGCCACACCACCGTTGTCTCCTTATACAGAGGTTTTGATGTTAACGACACACCACCGTAACCTCCTAATAAAAAGGTTTTTATGTTAACGCCACACCACCGTTACCTCCTTATACAGAGGTTTTGATGTTAACGCCACACCACCGTTGCCTCCTTATACAGAGGGTTTGATGTTAACGCCACACCACCGTAACCTCCTTATAAAAAGGTTTTTATGTTAACGCCACACCACCGTTGCCTCCTTATACAAAGGTTTTAATGTTAACGCCACACCACCGTTACCTCCTTATACAGAGGTTTTTATGTTTACACCACACCACCGTTACCTCCATATACAGAGGTTTTCATGTTTACAACACACCACCGTTGCCTCCTTATACAGAGGTTTTCATGTTTACACCACACCACCGTAACCTCCTTATACAGAGGTTTTCATGTTTATAACACACCACCGTTACCTCCTTATAAAGAGATTTTCATGTTAACACCACACCACCGTTACCTCCCTATACAGAGGTTTTTATGTTTACGCCACCGTTACCTCCTTATACAGAGGTTTTGATGATAAGCCACACCACCGTAACCTCCTTATACAGAGGTTTTGATGTTAACACCACCGTAACCTCCTTATACAGAGGTTTTGATATTTACACCACCGTAACCTCCTTATACAGAGGTTTTGATGTTAACACCCCACCACCGTTACCTCCTTATACAGAGGTTTTGATGTTTACACCACCGTTACCTCGTTATATAGAGGGTTTGATGTTAACACCACCGTTACCTCCTTATACAGAGGTTTTGATGTTAACACCACACCACCGTTACCTCCTTAAACAGAGGTTTTGATGTTAACACCACCGTAACCTCCTTATACAGAGGTTTTGATATTTACACCACCGTAACCTCCTTATACAGAGGTTTTGATGTTAACACCCCACCACCGTTACCTCCTTATACAGAGGTTTTGATGTTTACACCACCGTTACCTCGTTATATAGAGGGTTTGATGTTAACACCACCGTTACCTCCTTATACAGAGGTTTTGATGTTAACACCACACCACCGTTACCTCCTTAAACAGAGGTTTTGATGTTAACACCACCGTAACCTCCTTATACAGAGGTTTTGATATTTACACCACCGTAACCTCCTTATACAGAGGTTTTGATGTTAACACCCCACCACCGTTACCTCCTTATACAGAGGTTTTGATGTTTACACCACCGTTACCTCGTTATATAGAGGGTTTGATGTTAACACCACCGTTACCTCCTTATACAGAGGTTTTGATGTTAACACCACACCACCGTTACCTCCTTAAACAGAGGTTTTGATGTTAACACCACCGTAACCTCCTTATACAGAGGTTTTGATATTTACACCACCGTAACCTCCTTATACAGAGGTTTTGATGTTAACACCCCACCACCGTTACCTCCTTATACAGAGGTTTTGATGTTTACACCACCGTTACCTCGTTATATAGAGGGTTTGATGTTAACACCACCGTTACCTCCTTATACAGAGGTTTTGATGTTAACACCACACCACCGTTACCTCCTTAAACAGAGGTTTTGATGTTAACACCACCGTAACCTCCTTATACAGAGGTTTTGATATTTACACCACCGTAACCTCCTTATACAGAGGTTTTGATGTTAACACCCCACCACCGTTACCTCCTTATACAGAGGTTTTGATGTTTACACCACCGTTACCTCGTTATACAGAGGTTTTGATGTTAACACCACCGTTACCTCCTTATACAGAGGTTTTGATGTTAACACCACCGTAACCTCCTTATACAGAGGTTTTGATGTTAACACCACCGTAACCTCCTTATACAGAGGTTTTGATGTTAACACCACCGTAACCTCCTTATACAGAGGTTTTGATGTTAACACCACACCACCGTTACCTCCTTAAACAGAGGTTTTGATGTTAACACCACACCACCGTAACCTCCTTATACAAAGGTTTTGATGTTAACACCACACCACCGTTACCTCCTTAAACAGAGGTTTTGATGTTAACACCACACCACCGTTACCTCCTTAAACAGAGGTTTTGATGTTAACACCACACCACCGTTACCTCCTTATACAGAGGTTTTGATGTTAACACCACACCACCGTTACCTCCTTAAACAGAGGTTTTGATGTTAACACCACACCACCGTAACCTCCTTATACAGAGGTTTTGATGTTAACACCACACCACCGTTACCTCCTTAAACAGAGGTTTTGATGTTAACACCACACCACCGTAACCTCCTTATACAGAGGTTTTGATGTTAACACCACACCACCGTTACCTCCTTAAACAGAGGTTTTGATGTTAACACCACACCACCGTAACCTCCTTATACAGAGGTTTTGATGTTAACACCACACCACCGTTACCTCCTTAAACAGAGGTTTTGATGTTAACACCACACCACCGTAACCTCCTTATACAGAGGTTTTGATGTTAACACCACACCACCGTTACCTCCTTAAACAGAGGTTTTGATGTTAACACCACACCACCGTAACCTCCTTATACAGAGGTTTTGATGTTAACACCACACCACCGTTACCTCCTTAAACAGAGGTTTTGATGTTAACACCACACCACCGTAACCTCCTTATACAGAGGTTTTGATGTTAACACCACACCACCGTTACCTCCTTAAACAGAGGTTTTGATGTTAACACCACACCACCGTAACCTCCTTATACAAAGGTTTTGATGTTAACACCACACCACCGTTACCTCCTTAAACAGAGGTTTTGATGTTAACACCACACCACCGTTACCTCCTTAAACAGAGGTTTTGATGTTAACACCACACCACCGTTACCTCCTTAAACAGAGGTTTTGATGTTAACACCACACCACCGTTACCTCCTTATACAGAGGTTTTGATGTTAACACCACACCACCGTTACCTCCTTAAACAGAGGTTTTGATGTTAACACCACACCACCGTTACCTCCTTATACAGAGGTTTTGATGTTAACACCACACCACCGTTACCTCCTTAAACAGAGGTTTTGATGTTAACACCACACCACCGTTACCTCCTTATACAGAGGTTTTGATGTTAACACCACACCACCGTTACCTCCTTAAACAGAGGTTTTGATGTTAACACCACACCACCGTTACCTCCTTATACAGAGGTTTTGATGTTAACACCACACCACCGTTACCTCCTTAAACAGAGGTTTTGATGTTAACACCACACCACCGTTACCTCCTTATACAGAGGTTTTGATGTTAACACCACACCACCGTTACCTCCTTAAACAGAGGTTTTGATGTTAACACCACACCACCGTTACCTCCTTATACAGAGGTTTTGATGTTAACACCACACCACCGTTACCTCCTTAAACAGAGGTTTTGATGTTAACACCACACCACCGTTACCTCCTTAAACAGAGGTTTTGATGTTAACACCACACCACCGTTACCTCCTTATACAGAGGTTTTGATGTTAACACCACACCACCGTTACCTCCTTAAACAGAGGTTTTGATGTTAACACCACACCACCGTTACCTCCTTATACAGAGGTTTTGATGTTAACACCACACCACCGTTACCTCCTTAAACAGAGGTTTTGATGTTAACACCACACCACCGTTACCTCCTTAAACAGAGGTTTTGATGTTAACACCACACCACCGTTACCTCCTTAAACAGAGGTTTTGATGTTAACACCACACCACCGTTACCTCCTTATACAGAGGTTTTGATGTTAACACCACACCACCGTTACCTCCTTAAACAGAGGTTTTGATGTTAACACCACACCACCGTTACCTCCTTATACAGAGGTTTTGATGTTAACACCACACCACCGTTACCTCCTTAAACAGAGGTTTTGATGTTAACACCACACCACCGTTACCTCCTTATACAGAGGTTTTGATGTTAACACCACACCACCGTTACCTCCTTAAACAGAGGTTTTGATGTTAACACCACACCACCGTTACCTCCTTATACAGAGGTTTTGATGTTAACACCACACCACCGTTACCTCCTTAAACAGAGGTTTTGATGTTAACACCACACCACCGTTACCTCCTTATACAGAGGTTTTGATGTTAACACCACACCACCGTTACCTCCTTAAACAGAGGTTTTGATGTTAACACCACACCACCGTAACCTCCTTATACAGAGGTTTTGATGTTAACACCACACCACCGTTACCTCCTTAAACAGAGGTTTTGATGTTAACACCACACCACCGTAACCTCCTTATACAGAGGTTTTGATGTTAACACCACACCACCGTTACCTCCTTAAACAGAGGTTTTGATGTTAACACCACACCACCGTAACCTCCTTATACAGAGGTTTTGATGTTAACACCACACCACCGTTACCTCCTTAAACAGAGGTTTTGATGTTAACACCACACCACCGTAACCTCCTTATACAGAGGTTTTGATGTTAACACCACACCACCGTTACCTCCTTAAACAGAGGTTTTGATGTTAACACCACACCACCGTAACCTCCTTATACAGAGGTTTTGATGTTAACACCACACCACCGTTACCTCCTTAAACAGAGGTTTTGATGTTAACACCACACCACCGTAACCTCCTTATACAGAGGTTTTGATGTTAACACCACACCACCGTTACCTCCTTAAACAGAGGTTTTGATGTTAACACCACACCACCGTAACCTCCTTATACAGAGGTTTTGATGTTAACACCACACCACCGTTACCTCCTTAAACAGAGGTTTTGATGTTAACACCACACCACCGTAACCTCCTTATACAAAGGTTTTGATGTTAACACCACACCACCGTTACCTCCTTAAACAGAGGTTTTGATGTTAACACCACACCACCGTTACCTCCTTAAACAGAGGTTTTGATGTTAACACCACACCACCGTTACCTCCTTAAACAGAGGTTTTGATGTTAACACCACACCACCGTTACCTCCTTATACAGAGGTTTTGATGTTAACACCACCGTTACCACCTTATACAGAGGTTTTGATGTTTACACCACCGTTACCTCCTTATACAGAGGTTTTGATGTTAACACCACACCACCGTTACCTCCTTAAACAGAGGTTTTGATGTTAACACCCCACCACCGTTACCTCCTTATACAGAGGTTTTGATGTTTACACCACCGTTACCACCTTATACAGAGGTTTTGATGTTTACACCACCGTTACCTCCTGATACAGAGGTTTTGATGTTAACACCACAACACCGTAACCTCCTTATACAGAGGTTTTTATGTTGCATGCATCAACAGTCATATTCTATTTTGAGAGAGAAAAAAAATTAATTGATTGATTCGTAAACTTTCATTATAGAACAAGTGTCTTGTACCTGTAATAACATCCTCTGGGGTATTATCTCAATTTCCCTGAACACTTTACGAGATCTCCACACGGAACTTTGTCTAGCCCAGTACAAAAAAGGGAAAGAGTTCCACGATTTGTGATCGGGGATATTTGACGACTACAATCGTATACACAAATTAGAATTAATTATTGAATAATATATTTCATTCTCTTACATTTTAGCTGTTAAAATTTATTCACGAAAAATTTGCACTTTGATAATGGTTTCGGCAGAGATGTTCAAATCAGATGTCGGTCTGCGGGAAGATACTGATAAAGGTCAAGGAAGATTTAAGCTTTTATTAAAGGTTGAGCACTTCTTTAATTCAATAAACGGATTCAGAGAATCAAAAAAAAAAAAGGTTTATGAACGCTTCATATTATTACAGACTTCATGCTCCACGTGTATATCTAGAGCCCGTAGATGTTTTGTACAGTAGATTAATATCTGGGCCAAGGCTGATACAATAAAACTATAGTATCGCCAATTTTCGCCTACCCTCTCAACATCATGTCGCCGACCCCGCGTGGTTTGATGGTTTAATACAGTCATTTTAGGCATTATTTAAAATGCCAATATCTTTTTGTCCTTATTTTATCACAGAACAGCGTTGCTGACTGATGCTGGTTCCTAGCTGGTTGCTTTGTGGAGATTTATGTATGCGAGTCTTCGATCACTGAATCGTGTTATGTCATGCCGGTAAACAACAAAAACTCTCGTGTTTTACTCCAATTACAATTACAGGTAGCTTTAATTTCAAATTTAAATGGTATACTGTCTCTTTTACAATAAGTAAGACATATTAACTACCGATTCTGAAAGCAAAACAGCAACAGCAACGTCACAAGCACCTGTTGCTGTACATAACCAACAAAAACAGTATGTTTCAATGGTCAATGGTCAATGGTCAATACAACAATTCACAACAGGATTTTACAATCAATGCATAAAGTGAAGTCCTAACCACAGGGACATGGGGAATTGTTACAGTTGCTATGTTTGGACCTGTAATTATATATATACAGCACTATTACATGTTTTAAGGTTTAACTGTACTCTCGCAAAACTCGTCTCCCAAATTGACGATATGCTACTCTCAACCATTAGGAAAGTCCAAATTCAACATACCAACTGTATTGAGTGTAAGTGGGCCTTACCGCTTGGCTATCAGCATGAAGTCCATTTGGCCCTATCAAACAACACTCGGCGTAATCTAATTGAATTGATCGAGGTTGCTGAAGAGGAGTGATAGAATCATGGCCACCCGGATCACTCGCACCAAACCTGCCTACTGAATTAGACGGAAGTGTTTCCTCTTTAACGACAGACAGGGTGTTTATAGAAGGGGTCAGTCCTATTTGTAGCCACTACTAATTGGAGCCGACTGATATAGGTCGCTCGTAACATTAGAGCTTAACAAACAGCGCGCAGGAATTTTAGGAGGTGTACGTGCGCAGACACGCGCGTCCATTTAACACACATCACAGACACCGGATAGGTCGGGGGACCAAATGATGGAAGAGCTTCCACATTTGACACACGACAGAAACACATTCATTGTAACAGCCAAGCAGGCGCTGGGGGGGGG
>NW_018480043.1:341241-354166 GCF_002113885.1 Mizuhopecten yessoensis | reverse complement strand
GGGGGGGTGTACAAGCGGAGATGTTGATCAATAAACGAATTACCAGTACAAATTTCATTTATTCCTTTTTGTCAGTTTCTCACATGTTTAATGAAAACTTCCTTATCCTAGCCATCACCAACAATGGGCCTACACACTTATACTTCATTCTGTATCGCGTTTGAATGGTAACATTATATTAGTTTCCTTTTTGCGTTGATTTATATAGCAGTCCCATTAGAATACTGTCAAAGTACATTTCCTTTTACTAAATTGAAAACTGCTTTCAAATATACATATACATGTAAGAACATAAAAGTAGGCTTTGTGCGCCCAACAGATTTATCCCTGTTGTATTGACGATGTGGTACTTTTTGTGTTCACTTTGTGTTCGGATTTATCCCGGTGTATTGACGATGTGGTACTTTTTGTGTTGACCTTTTGTCCGGATTTATCACGGTGTATTGACGATGTGGTACTTTTTGTGTTGACTTTGTGTCCGGATTTATCACGTTGTATTGACGATGTGGTACTTTTTGTGTTGACTTCGTGTTCGGATTTATCCCGGTGTATTGACGATGTGGTCCTTTTTGTGTTGACTTTGTGTTCGGATTTATCCCGGTGTATTGACGATGTGTTACTTTTTGTGTTGACTCTGTGTTCAGATTTATCCCGGTGTATTGACGATGTGGTCCTTTTTGTGTTGACTCTGTGTTCGGATTTATCCCGGTGTATTGACGATGTGGTCCTTTTTGTGTTGCCTCTGTGTTCAGATTTATCCCGGTGTATTGACGATGTGGTCCTTTTTTTGTTGACTTTGTGTTCGGATTTATCCCAGTGTATTGACGATGTGGTCCTTTTTGTGTTGACTCTGTGTTCAGATTTATCCCGGTGTATTGACGATGTGGTCCTTTTTGTGATGACTCTGTGTTCAGATTTATCCCGGTGTATTGACGATGTGGTACTCTTTGTGTTGACTTTGTGTTCGGATTTATCCCGGTGTATTGACGATGTGGTCCTTTTTGTGTTGACTCTGTGTTCATATTTATCCCGGTGTATTGACGATGTGGTCCTTTTTGTGTTGACTCTGTCTTCAGATTTATCCCGGTGTATTGACGATGTGGTACTTTTTGTGTTGACCTTGTGTCCGGATTTATCACGTTGTATTGACGATGTGGTACTATATTTGTACTGACTTTGTGTCCGGATTTATCCCGGCGTATTGACGATGTGGTACTTTTTGTGTTGACTTTGTGTTCGGATTTATCCCGGTGTATTGACGATGTGGTACTTTTTGTATGGACTTTGTGTTCGGATTTATCCCGTTGTATTGACGATGTGGTACTTTTTGTATGGACTTTGTGTTAGGATTTATCCCGGTGTATTGACGATGTAGTACTTTTTGTGTTGACTTTGTGTCCGGATTTATCCCGTTGTATTGACGTTGTGGTACTTTTTGTATGGACTTTGTGTTCGTATTTATCCCGTTGTATTGACGATGTGGTACTTTTTGTGTTGACTTTGTGTCCGGATTTATCCCGGTGTATTGACGATGTGGTACTATTTGTATGGACTTTGTGTTCGGATTTATCCCGTTGTAGTGACGATGTGGTACTTTTTGTATGGACTTCGTGTTCGGATTTATTCCGGTGTATTGACGATGTGGTCCTTTTTGTTCTGACTTTGTGTCCGGATTTATCCCGTTGTATTGACGATGTGGTACTATTTGTGTTGACTATGTGTTCAGATTTATCCCGGTGTATTAACGATTTGCTACTTTTTGTGTTGGCTTTGTGTCCGGATTTATCCCGGTGTATTGACGATTTGGTACTTTTTGGGTTGACTTTGTGTCCGGATTTATCCCGGTGTATTGACGATGTGGTACTATTTGTGTTGACTATGTGTTCAGATTTATCCCGGTGTATTAACGATTTGCTACTTTTTGTGTTGACTTTGTGTCCGGATTTATCCCGTTGTATTGACGATGTGGTACTTTTTGTATGGACTTTGTGTTCGGATTTATTCCTGTGTATTGACGATGTGGTACTTTTTGTGTTGACTTCGTGTCCGGATTTATCCCGGTGTATTGACGATTTGGTACTTTTTGTGTTGACTTTGTCTCCGGATTTATTCCGGTGTATTGACGATGTGGTACTTTTTGTGTTAACTATGTGTTCAGATTTATCCCGGTGTATTAACGATGTAATACTTTTTGTGTTGACTTTGTGTTCGGATTTATCCCGGTGTATTGACGATGTGGTACTTTGACGATGTGGTACTTTTTGTGTTGACTTTGTGTCCGGATTATCACGGTGTATTGACGATGTGGTAATTTTTGTGTTGACTTTGTGTCCGGATTTATCACGGTGTATTGACGATGGGGTACTTTTTGTATGGACGTTGTGTTCGGATTTATCCCGTTGTCTCTGTGTTAAGATTTATCCCGGTGTATTGACGATGTGGTACTTTGACGATGTGGTACTTTTTGTGTTGACTTCGTGTCCGGATTTATCCCGGTGTATTGACGATGTGGGACTTTTTGTGTTGACTTTGTGTTCGGATATTGACGATGTGGTCCTTTTTGTGTTGACTTTGTGTTCAGATTTATCCCGTTGTATTGACGAGGTAGTACTTTTTGTGTTGACTTTATGTTCGGATTTATCACGTTGTATTGACGATGTAGTACTTTTTGTGTTGACTTTGTGTCCGGATTATCACGGTGTATTGACGATGTGGTACTTTTTGTGTTGACTTCGTGTTCAGATTTATCCCGGTGTATTGACGATGTGGTACTTTTTGTGTTGACTTTGTGTTCGGATTTATCACGTTGTATTGACGATGTAGTACTTTTTGTGTTGACTTTATGTTCGGATTTATCACGTTGTATTGACGATGTAGTACTTTTTGTGTTGACTTTGTGTCCGGATTATCACGGTGTATTGACGATGTGGTACTTTTTGTGTTGACTTTGTGTCCTTTTTGTGTTGACTCTGTGTTCATATTTATCCCGGTGTATTGACGATGTGGTCCTTTTTGTATGGACTTTGTGTTCGGATTTATCCCGTTGTATTGATGATGTAGTACTTTTTGTGTTGACTTTGTGTTCGGATATATACCGGTGTATTGACGATGTGGTACTTTTTGTATGGCCTTTGTGTTCGGATTTATCCCGTTGTATTGATGATGTAGTACTTTTTGTGTTGACTTTGTGTCCGGATTTATCCCGGTGTATTGACGATGTGGTACTTTTTGTGTTCACTTTGTGTTCGGATTTATCCCGGTGTATTGACGATATGGTACATTTTGTGTTCACTTTGTGTCAATTATTGATTCCTGTTTATTGACAACATGGTAAAAAAAAAATCATACAACGTTGCATACATAAGAGTATAAACATTAGCGCTGTAGTGATATTCTTGCGATATATCTATATTATCCTTCGGAAAGTTATAATTCCAAAGTCGGATAGAGAATCTGGGATGGATATAACGACATAGTGAAAATATCAAAATGGGCATAATGAAAACGGGAGTTACATAACGAGGGAAACGTTATCATCATGTATGCAGAGATCAGTTTTTGACTGTAAGCCAATAAGAACAAGTCTTACATATGTAGAGATCAGTTTGTGACTGTAAGCCAATTAAAACGAGACTTACATATGTAGGGATCAGTTTGTGACTGTAAGCCAATTAGAACGAGACTTACATATGTAGAAAACAAGTTTCTGACTGTAAGCCAATTAAAACGACACTTACATATGTAGAGATCAGTTTTTGACTGTAAGCCAATTAGAACGAGTCTTACATATGTAGAGATCAGTTTGTGACTGTAAGCCAATTAGAACGACACTTACATATGTAGAGATCAGTTTTTGACTGTAAGCCAATTAGAACAAGTCTTACATATGTAGAGATCAGTTTGTGACTGTAAGCCAATTAAAACGACACTTACATATGTAGAGATCAGTTTTTGACTGTAAGCCAATAAGAACAAGTCTTACATATGTAGAGATCAGTTTGTGACTGTAAGCCAATTAAAACGACACTTACATATGTAGAGATCAGTTTTTGACTGTAAGCCAATAAGAACGAGACTTACATATGTAGAGATCAGTTTGTGACTGTAAGCCAATTAGAACGAGACTTACATATGTAGAGATCAGTTTGTGACTGTAAGCCAATTAGAACGAGACTTACATATGTAGAGATCAGTTTTTGACTGTAAGCCAATAAGAACGAGACTTACATATGTAGAGATCAGTTTGTGACTGTAAGCCAATTAGAACGAGACTTACATATGTAGAGATCAGTTTTTGACTGTAAGCCAATAAGAACAAGTCTTACATATGTAGAGATCAGTTTGTGACTGTAAGTCAAATAAAACGACGCTTACATAATTATGTAGAGATCAGTTTTTAATTGTAAGCCAATTGGAACGAGTCTTACATATCAAGAGATCAGTTTTTGACTGTAAGCTAATTGGAACGAGTCTTACATATATAAAGATCAGGTTTTGACTGTAAGCCAATTAGAACGAGACTTACATATAAAGAGATCAGGTTTAAACTGTAAGCCAATCAGAACGAATCTTACATATATAGAGATTAGGTTTTGACTGTAAAAAATCAACCCAAACAAAAGTCCTGGATCCGACGGACTCCATCTAAAACTTTACTACGAGACGGCATCCAAGATAAAAACGCCCCTTAATAAAATATTCAGGAAATATCTTGACGAAGGTACTATCCCATCACCATCGACTTAGCCAACATAACTCCAATCTTCAAAAATGGATAAAAAAGAAAGCTAACAACTACCGTCCAATTAGCTTAACACCCATAGCAAGCAAGATCATGCAACGGATAATAAGGGATGCACTCCTTGAACAAGTCTTACATATGTAGAGATCAGTTTGTGACTGTAAGCCAATTAGAACGAGACTTACATATGTAGAGATCAGTTTTTGACTGTAAGCTAATTAGAACGACACTTACATATGTAGAGATCAGTTTTTGACTGTAAGCCAATTAGAACGAGACTAATATATGTAGAGATCAGTTTTAGACTGTAAGCCAATTAGAACGAGACTGACATAATTATATATAGATAGGTTTTTGACTGTAAGCCAATTAGAACGAGTCTTACATATATAGAGATCAGGTTTTGACTGTAAGCCAATTAGAACGAGACTTACATATATTGAGATAGGTTTTATAATGTAAGCCAATAAGAACGAGTCTTACATATAAAGAGATCAGGTTTTGACTGTAAGCCAATTAGAACGAGACTTACATATAAAGAGATCAGGTTTTAACTGTAAGCCAATTGGAACGAGTCTTACATATAAAGAGATCCGTTTTTGACTGTAAGCCAATAAGAATGAGTCTTACATATAAAGAGATCAGTTTTTGACTGTAAGCCAATTAGAACGAGACTTACATATATAGAGATAGGTTTTTGACTGTAAGCCAATAAGAACAAGTCTTACATATGTAGAGATCAGTTTGTGACTGTAAGCCAATAAGAACAAGTCTTACATATGTAGAGATCAGTTTGTGACTGTAAGCCAATTAGAACGACACTTACATATGTAGAGATCAGTTTTGGACTGTAAGCCAATTATAACTTGACTAATATATGTAGAGATCAGTTTTAGACTGTAATCCAATTAGAACGAGACTTACATAATTATATATAGATAGGTTTTTGACTGTAAGCCAATTAGAACGAGTCTTTCATATATAGAGATCAGGTTTTGACTGTGAGCCAATTAGAACGAGACTTACATATAAAGAGATCATGTTTTAAATGTAAGCCAATTGGAACGAGACTTAAATATAAAGAGATCAGTTTTTGACTATAAGCCAATAAGAACGAGTCTTACATATATAGAGATCAGTTTTTGACTGTAAGCCAATTAGAACGAAACTAACATGTCATATATAGAGAAAAGGTTTTGACTGTAAGCCAATAAGAACGAGTCGTACATATAAAAATATCAGCTTTTGACTGTAAACAAATAAGAACGAGTCTTACATATATAGATATCAGTTTTTGACCTTAAGCCAATTAGAACGAGACTTTCATATATAGAGATAGGTTTTTGACTGTAAGCCAATAAGAACAAGTCCTACATATGTAGAGATCAGTTTTTGACTGTAAGCCAATTAGAACGACACTTAGATATGTAGAGATCAGTTTTTGACTGTAAGCCAATTAGAACGAGACTAATATATGTAGAGATCAGTTTTAGGCTGTAAGCCAATTAGAACGAGACTTACATAATTATATATAGATTGGTTTTTGACTGTAAGCCAATTAGAACGAGTCTTTCATATATAGAGATCAGGTTTTGACTGTAGGCCAATTGGAACGAGACTTACATATATTGAGATAGGTTTTTGACTGTAAGCCAATAAGAACGAGTCTTACATATATAGAGAGATCAGGTTTGACTGTAAGCCAATTAGAACGAGACTTACATATAAAGAGATTATGTTTTAACTGTAAGCCAATTGGAACGAGTCTTACATATAAAGAGATAAGTTTTTGACTGTAAGCCAATAAGAACGAGTCTTGCATATATAGAGATCAGTTTTTGACTGTAAGTCAATTAGAACGAGACTAACATATATAGAGAAAAGGTTTTGACTGTAAGCCAATAAGAACGAGTCTTACATATAAAAATATCAGCTTTTGACTGTAAACAAATAAGAACGAGTCTTACATATATAGATATCAGTTTTTGACCTTAAGCCAATAAAAACGAGTCTTACATATATAGAGATCAGGTTTTGACTGTAAGCTAAAAGGAACGAGTCTTACATATATAGAAATCAGGTTTTGACTGTAAGTCAATAAGAACAAGTTTTACATATATTGATATCAGTTTTTGACTGTCAATCAATAAGAACGAGTCTTACATATATAAAGATCAGGTTTTGACTGTAAGCCAATAAGAACGAGTCTTACATATATTGATATAAGTTTTTGACTGTAAGCTAATAAGAACGAGTCTTACATATATAGAAATAAGGTTTTGACTGTAAGCCAATAAGAACGAGTTTTGCATATATTGATATCAGTTTTTGACTGTCAATCAATGAGAACGAGTCTTACATATATTGATATCAGTTTTTGACTGTAAGCTAATAAGAACGAGTCTTACATATATAGAAATAAGGTTTTGACTGTAAGCCAATAAGAACGAGTTTTACATATATTGATTTCAGTCTTTGACCTTAAGCCGATAAGAACGAATCTTACATATATAAAGATCAGGTTTTGACCGTAAGCTAATAAGAACGAGTCTTACATATAGAGAGATCAGGTTTTGTCCGTAAGCCAAAAAGAACGAGTCTTACATATATTGATATCAGTTTTTGACTGTCAATCAATAAGAAGAGTCTTACATATATAGAAATCAGGTTTTGACTGTCAGCCAATAAGAACGAATCTTACATATATAAAGATCAGGTTTTGACTGTAAGCCAATAAGAACGAGTCTTACATATATTGATATCAGTTTTTGACTGTGAATCAATAAGAACGAGTCTTACATATATAGAAATCAGGTTTTGACTGTAAGCCAATAAGAACGAATCTTACATATATTGATATCAGTTTTTGACTGTAAATCAATAAGAACGAGTCTTACATATATTGATATCAGTTTTTGACTGTAAGCCAATAAGAACGAGTCTTACATATATTGAGATAGGTTTTTGACTGTAAGTCAATAAGAACGAGTCTTACATATATATAAATCAGGTTTTGACTGTAAGCCAATAAGAACGAGTCTTACATATATTGATATCAGTTTTTGACTGTAAATCAATAAGAAACGAGTCCTACATATATTGATATCAGTTTTTGACTGTAAGCCAATAAGAACGAATCTTACATATATATAGAGATTAGGTTTTGACTGTAAAAAATCAACCCAAACAAAAGCCCTGGATCCGACGGACTCCATCTAAAACTTTACTACGAGACGGCATCCAAGATAAAAACGCCCCTTAATAAAATATTCAGGAAATATCTTGACGAAGGTACTATCCCATCACCATCGACTTAGCCAACATAACTCCAATCTTCAAAAATGGATAAAAATGAAAGCTAACAACTACCGTCCAATTAGCTTAACACCCACAGCAAGCAAGATCATGCAACGAATAAGGGATGCACTCCTTGAACATATGGAGGGAAACAACTTTTTTACTAAATGCCAACATGGATTCAGAACAGGAAGGATCTGTACCACTCAATTACTAGAATGTTTGGAGGACTAAACATAGGCCTTAGACAATGGAGATTCAACTGACATCATCTACTTCGACTACTGCAAGGCCTTCGACAAGGTTTCCCATAGGAGACTTTTACACAAACTCAAAGCATATGGTGTTGGAGGTGCAGTACTAAATTGGATACAAGGATTTCTCCATAATTTAAAACAACAAGTCGTCATCAATGGCGCTATATCATCACAAACACAGGTCACCAGCGGGGTCCCACAGGGGAGTGTAATTGGACCTATTCTGGTTCTGATCTTCATCAATAACGTTCCAAACAACATCAGTAGCTCAACCAAACTATTTGCAGACGACTCCAAAATATACAGGAAAGTTGGAAGTGACTCGGATCGTGATAGCCTACAGAAGGAACTGGACTCTGTATGCATTTGGACTAACACTTGGCTCATGAAACTGAACATCGACAAATGTAAACACCTTAGGATTGGAAAATTTCAAGATGAACAAGAACAACACTATAAAATCGAACAAGACCAGTCGACTACAAAAAGTAAGACTGTTACAAATGAAAAAGACCTCGGAGTAATTATTGATAACAAACTGAAGTTCAACGAACACATACCAAAAGCAGTATCAAAGGCCAACAGGAACTTGGGACTAATATTTAGAACATTTACGTTCATCGACCAAAACATGTTTATAACACTCTACAAATCCTTGGTAAGACCACATTTGGAACACTCAACGGTCACATGGTCACCGCACTTGAAAAAAGACAAAATTCTACTGGAAAATGTTCAACGTCGTGCAACCAGATTAGTGCCATGTCTCAAAGACCTGAGCTACCCCGAAAGACTGCTTAAGTTAGGGCTTCCAACGCTAGAATACAGACGTATCAGAGCGGATGTGATCGAATTATTCAAAATTATTGAGGAATTGACATTGTAGATCAGGACAAAATGTTTATAAGTGCGCGCCCCGTTGGAACACGAGGAAATAGCAGAAAGCTGTTCAAGAAGAGAACAAATAAGGCCATATATAGTAACTTCTTTAGCAATAGAGTTGTAGAGTTGTGGAACAGTCTACCCGATAATGTGGTCAATTCTCCAACTGTGGACACTTTTAAGAACAGACTGAATAAATACTGGTCGGATCACCCAACAAAATTCCGCGCAAGTTGTTATTCCTGTCATTAGTAGGTCTATCTATACGCACCGGAAGTGAAAAGTGTTTTTAGCAAGTATTTTAACATATATTCAAACGCGCCATAAGAAGCTCACATCTTTCAATCGGCGTCATCGCTATATGAACTATATGAACTGTAAGTCAATAAGAACGAGTCCTACATATATAGAAAAAAGGTTTTGACCGTAAGCCAATAAGAAAGAATCTTACATATATATAGAAATGTTTTGACCGTAAGCTAATAAGAACGAGTCTTACATATATAGATATCAGTTTTTGACTGTAAGCCAATAAGAGCGAGTATTACATATATAGAGATCAGGTTTTGACTGTAAGCCAATAAGAACGAGTCTTACATATATATAGAGATCAGGTTTTGACTGTAAGCCAGTAAGAACGAGTCTTACATATATAGAGATCAGGTTGTGACTGTAAGCTAATTACATCGACTATTAAATTGAAGAGAGCAGTTATATGATATAAGTCAATGAAAACAAGGGTTATATACATGTATAAAGAGAACACTGTTACCGAATAATAAATAAAACAAATAGGAAATTGTAGTATACTATAGTGGAATTTTCGGCAGCCACGTTCTATCATAGAGCCACTTCAATAACAGAGCGACCGTCTCATAAAGCATATAATTAGTTCTCTACAGAAAATTGAACCACCTTGGATCCCGGGACAACCTCCTCCTGCTTTCTTTCAAACAATGGCTGGAATATGCGACACCTGGATTACAGAACAGCTCATTTTAAATAGGAAATGTCAATATTTTCCGTAAAACCACAGCCCCGACTGTACATTTCAGCATTCAATTTTCTGTGACTGCACCGTTTATTCCTCTCTCCTGCAAGTGCTTTTGTGGGAACAAATTAACTGTTTTCAATTTCGATTGGAAGTCATGTGGAGATAACATTTGCGCTGTGGAATTGTTAGTCTATTCCTGTAATCGTACAAAGCCAAACTGCGCAAACGTTGTTACAAAGAGTACTACGTAGGTTCACTGGGTCGTTTGGCATTTCTCGAAGGTCGCAGAGCGCCTCTCGCCGTCTCGGCCTGCATGTTCATTGAGTGCCGGTTATGAGTACTTGTTAAACAATCCTATTAAGGTCTGGTAGACCTGAGAGCAGTGGTGCTGACAGAATGCCAATCTCCGAAAAACCAGGACGGTCAGGTTAACCAAGCTGCCGTCTTCTGTTATTAGTACTATCCAGACATGGACCACTCGTGAAAACCGTCCACCACAAGCTACATGTAGCACCAGACACGTCTGCAATATAGACAGCATGGTGCTGAACTCAGTCGTCAGATATGTTGTTGGCATTTTCATTACGTCATATTCGTTTTTACAAAAAAAACATGTATTTCCACAGATACCGCTCTTGAAGCCAGTTTAGTTCGAAGTACTGATGGTTCGGAAAAATTCTCCTGTAACTCAATAGACTATGCGTGATTCTGTATTGGTCGTAAACTGTTCATAGATACAGCATGTACATCAGTCTTACGGTACGGTAGCTGTTGCCCTTACCTGGAGAACCGAGGACTTCAGACTGACATGCTTAACACACACGATATTAAAACATTTCTGTACTGACTTGACGTCCGTCGATAAAAAAAAAATACAACGTTTTGCGACAACTACACATAGAAACAATCAACTATTTTTTCAAAATATTGCAAAACGCAAATACAAAGTATATTTTCCTGTGGCGGACTCGCCGACTTTCATCCGCGGTCCCGGTTCTATTTATTTTTGAAACAAAACCTGTATAGAAACGAAACCATTGCAACGCGCTCGTCTGTCTGCCAAGCTGAGACAGTTTACCGGAATGTTCACGTACAGCTGTGGTAGCGCCCCACCAGGTTGTGTAAGGGCCGTGACTATTGTATGAATGTGTTGTACCCGTGCTTCTGGAGCCAGGCACCATTAACATAGGCGGTACCTCTTTGTCGATGTGCAGGCACATAATTGACCTTGACGTCGCGAAATGCGACAGTTGATGGACAAGACGGCATGAGAAACAATCGAGATTTTCGGGATGAATGACGTAATGTATGTTTTTATACTCCAATTGCTTCCTAGGACGACGTGCTATTGACAGGCTGAATCATTGATGACTACAGAGGAGTCAGGCAGTGGTACCTGCTCGGTAGATACCGCGCTAATGGAGTAGGATAAGGCAGTCCTTAATATACATCCGAGAATGCGCGGTGTCCGTCAATTGTATATATCAACAGCCTACAAATCTCACCGTTCCTAGCGTTTTTTATCACTTAGAAGAGGAAAGTTAGAAAAAAAAAATCTAAACGATTTTCAATATACAATGAAAGATCCAAACTCAATACGTACGACTGCAAGAACCAACAAAACACAGCTACTCTGGGTTGGCATACTTGCTGCGTCCTGTGTGACACCCATTCATACATGTACCCGAAAACAAGTTTTAATTAACGGATACATTATATGGTCTTTTTCTGTATGTAGTGTATGCATAATGGTTTATAGATACATAGATTTGGGGTAATTTAAAGGCTTGTATAGGAACAAAGTCCACTTGACTTCTCTGTGATCGCGTTTGGATGTCTGTGGACATTGTGTATGGTTGGAACTTTAGAATACCGATATACAAACAGTAAGAATTATGCAATGTCTTTGTAACTTGGAATAACAAGTTAGCATTCCCTTATCTGTAGCCTGAGGTACGCAGTAGCTCAAGGTCATGTTCGAGGGAGTTTTTATTCTAGGATCTAGTTTCGTGCCATAGACTCCATAAACTTCTGTTTCTAGTGCGTCTCGAGCACGGTCGAAAATGTAAGCAAACACCGCCGACATACGAAGTGTGGCGTAATCCTTGTCGCTGACCATATAAGCTGTCAGTATTGCATATAAACATCCATCAAACTGCCAAGTACCACTTTCGTTAAGCTGTGGTGAGACTAACACCCATTAGGACAGCAGTAACGGATGTAAATATCTCAACGTCTGACGTCAAACAAGAGTGAGTGACATTGCTGTTGCATCGCTGATACCCAAGGGAGTTGGCTATCGGTGGTGTGTCGTTATCCCTTAAACTTTCAGCGTTTCACTGCACGTATGCCAAACCATCAACTGTAACTTGTGTCATTGGTATACCGTCTCGGTTGAATGGTTTAGTCGGTGTAAGGATTATGTGTTGTGTGTTGTTACTCATTGTATAATTATAAAATACTGACTTTTGCGTCCTCTGCCATAATATCTATTGTCTCCTGTAGTCCCAGGATGTGTGTGTGTTTCTTCTCTGTCTTTGGTGCCTCTATTAACACTAATTGTCTTATAAGGTAAGCGTATATGTGTTGTCTCAGACTTGACAACTGTCGTCATAGGAGAAACATGACGATGAATGCGTTGTGTCTTTTCTCTGTCGCTATCCCATCTCTATTTTTATCCATTGCTACACTGTATATGTATTCGCTCTGTTGTTTCTGCGTTGCTATCTCGTCTATGGCATCCCTCCCCCCCCC
>NW_018480043.1:323539-340342 GCF_002113885.1 Mizuhopecten yessoensis | reverse complement strand
CCCCCCCCCATTTGTCATGTGAGATGTAGTGTGACCATGTAACAGATAAAAAATAGTATAACCTATTATAAATACGTGCGAAGAAACGTGCATAGGTCGAACCATTGTTTGTGACATATTTATGTAAATCAAGTTGTCAGTTTCAAAGAGAAATATGACTACTTTTCAATAACAAATAACATACAGATGTTTATTCCCGAATCTCTTTCTAAATTTCTTTAAAACGTCTCTAACAGCAACTTTCGAGAGTGATGTCTAAATTACAACCTCGTCAGCTTCCTTCTCTGAAATTTTACGTTTCCTTATTTCGCTGACGATATGACATCCTATGTATAGGATATTACATTCTAGTGACGTCATACCTGATAATTTTACAACTCGGCCCAAGAGTGTAACAGACATTAAGGACATTGTATTATATAATGCACTTATCCAGTAACGCAGCCTCACTGTCAAGTTAATTAGATCTACGTATGATTAAATCTGAAAGGTCACCGAGTAAATTCGCAAGTTCACAATACTTTAATGATTGACATGTGCTCTACAAACGTGTCATCAATATATACAATACACACGTGTCATCAGGTTCTACACTAACCACATGTCACAATGTCCTACATCAGACACGTGTCACAATGTCCTACATCAGACATGTGTCACCCTGTTCTACACCAGACACGGGTCAGAGTGTTCTACACCAGACACGTGGCACATTGTTCTACACCAGACCCATGTCACAATGTCCTACATTAGACACGTGTCACATTTTTCTACACCAGACACGTGTTACAATGTCCTACATCAGACCCATGCCACACTGTTCTACACCAGACAAGTGTCACATTGTTCTACACTAGACACGTGTCACTAAAAGTAGTGCACTAGACACGTGTCATTTAAAGTAGTACACTAGACACCTATCACTTACAGTAGTACACTAGATATGTCTCACTTACAGTAGTACACTAGATATATGTCATTTACAGTAGTAAACTAGACACGTGTCACTTACAGTAGTAGACACGACACCTGTATCTTACAGTAGTACACTAGATATTTGTCATTTACAGTAGTAAACTAGACACGTGTCACTTAAAGTCGTACACTAGACACCTATCACTTACAGTAGTACACTAGACACGTGTCACTTACAGTAGTAGACACGACACCTGTATCTTACAGTAGTACACTAGATATATGTCATTTACAGTAGTAAACTAGACACGTGTCACTTAAAGTCGTACACTAGACACCTATCACTTACACTAGTACACTAGATATGTCTCACTTACAGTAGTACACTAGATATTTGTCATTTACAGTAGTAAACTAGACACGTGTCACTTAAAGTCGTACACTAGACACCTATCACTTACAGTAGTACACTAGATATGTGTCACTTACAGTAGTACACTAGATATGTGTCACTTACAGTAGTACACAAGACACCTGTATCTTACAGTAGTACACAAGACACCTGTATCTTACAGTAGTACACTAGATATGTGTCACTTACAGTAGTACACAAGACACCTGTATCTTACAGTAGTACACAAGACACCTGTATCTTACAGTAGTACACTAGATATTTGTCATTTACAGTAGTAAACTAGACACGTGTCACTTACAGTAGTACACTAGATATTTGTCATTTACAGTAGTAAACTAGACACGTGTCACTTACAGTAGTACACAAGACACCTGTATCTTACAGTAGTACACAAGACACCTGTATCTTACAGTAGTACACTAGATATGTGTCACTTACAGTAGTACACAAGACACCTGTATCTTACAGTAGTACACTAGATATGTGTCACTTACAGTAGTACACAAGACACCTGTATCTTACAGTAGTACACAAGACACCTGTATCTTACAGTAGTACACTAGACACGTGTCACTTACACTAGTACACTAGATATGTCTCACTTACAGTAGTACACTAGATATGTGTCACTTACAGTAGTACACAAGACACCTGTATCTTACAGTAGTACACTAGATATTTGTCATTTACAGTAGTTGTTCTACACCAGACACGTCTCGCATTGTACTACATCAGACACGTGTCATATTAGTCTACATCATACACATGTCATATTGTTCTCACATGTCACACTGTTCTACACCAGACAAGTGTAACAATGTACTACATCAGACACGTGTCACAATGTCCTACTTCAGACACATGTCACACTGTTCCACACTAACCACATGTCACATTGTCCTACACCAGCCACGTGTCACATTGTTCTACTCCAGACACATATCATAATGTCCTAAAACAGACACGTGGCACACTGTTCTATACCAGACACGTGACACAATGTCCTACATCAGACATGTGTCACATTGTTCTACACTAGACACGTGTCACTTAAAGTCGTACACTAGACACCTATCACTTACAGTAGTACACTAGATATATGTCATTTACAGTAGTAAACTAGACACGTGTCACTTACAGTAGTAGACACGACACCTGTATCTTACAGTAGTACACTAGATATGTGTCACTTACAGTAGTACACAAGACACCTGTATCTTACAGTAGTACACTAGACACGTGTCACTTACAGTAGTAGACACGACACCTGTATCTTACAGTAGTACACTAGATATTTGTCATTTACAGTAGTTTTTCTACCCCAGACACGTGTCACAATGACCTACATCAGACACGTATCACACTGTACTACACTAACCACATGTCACCATGTCCTACATCAGACACGGGTCACATTGTTCTACACCAGACCCGTGTAACAATGTCCTACATCAGACATGTGTCACATTGTTCTACACTAGACACGTGTCACTAAAAGTAGTGAACTAGACACGTGTCATTTAAAGTAGTACACTAGACACGTGTCACTTAAAGTAGTACACTAGTGTCACAATGTCCTACATTAGACACGTGTCACATTGTTTTACACCAGACACGTGTCACATTGTTCTACACCAGACACATGTCACATTGTCCTACATCAGACACGTGTCATATTGTTCTACATCATACACATGTCATATTGTTCTACACCAGACACGTGTCGCATTGTTCTACATCAGACACGTGTCGCATTGTTCTACATCAGACACGTGTCACATTGTCATACATCAGACACGTGTCAAATTGTTCTACACCAGACACGTTTCTGTAAATTATACACAAAGCAAATGTCACCACGCTCTGACTAAACACATATCACTTACATGTTGTTCTAGTGTAAACACATAGTTACAGCCTTCTACACTTAATACGTGTCATCAAGTTCCAGTCAAATTACGTGTCAACTAGTTTTACAAAAGATACTACACACATGTCATCACATCGTACAATAGACACGCGTAATCGCGGTTTAGACTGTACACGTGTCACAACGTTTTACACTAGACCGTGTAATCTAGCTATATACTAGACACGTCGCTAGACACGTGTCCCAATGTTCTACACTAGACAAGTGTCCCCATGTTCTACACAAGACACATGTCACCACGTTTTACCCTAGTTACCTGTCAACTAGCTATGTACTAGACGCGTCAACTGACTCGTGTCTCCACGTTCTAAACAAAATATGTGTCTCCACGTTCTTCACATAGTTGACAGTTGCCACCAAGTTGGTAACTAGACATGTGTCACTTAGCTTTAGACTGAGTACGTTTTATCAAGTTCTATATTAGAGAAGTGTCACTTAGCTATATACATGGTATGTGTCATGTTGTTTGAGAATTTACAGCAGTCTTCTCGTTCGTCAAGACATGTGTCGCTTCCTGTTGTACACTAGGCACGTGTCGCTTACAGTAGTACACTAGATATGTGTCACTTACGGTAATACACTAGATATTTGTCACTTACAGTAGTAAACTAGACACGTGTCACTTAAAGTAATACACTAGACACGTGTCCCTTACAGTAGTACACTAGACACGTGTCACTTAAAGTAGTACACTAGACACGTGTCACTTAAAGTAGTACACTAGACACCTATCACTTACAGTAGTACACTAGATATGTCTCACTTACAGTAGTACACTAGATATTTGTCATTTACAGTAGTAAACTAGACACGTGTCACTTAAAGTAGTACACTAGACACGTGTCACTTACAGTAGTACACTAGACACGTGTCACTTACAGTAGTACACTAGACACGTGTCACTTAAAGTAGTAAACTAGACACGCGTCACTTAAAGTAGTACACTAGACACGTGTCACTTACAATAGTTCACTAGATATGTGTCACTTACAGTAGTACACTAGACATGTGTCATTAAATACTACAGAATTGACTTTTGATTATTGAATGACGGTTTAGCCACAATTAACTGCATGGTGTATATTTACATCGGAGCAGTGAACTTTATTTAACTGTCACTTTCCAACATGCACGATACCGTTTGCGATCTGTTATATACTTTTTTTTATATATAATTTGTTGATATATCCAATATTTCAACAGATATCATATTAAAGAATGTAAACCTTTAACACGTGTTGATTTTGACTGATGTACTTTTAATGAATAGAATTTTGTACTTATACTGGATCGCTTAGCGTACATTGTTTATAAATTGTTTTTAGCTTAGCATGACCCCATACACAACAATGGTGAAACACGTGCATATGACAACTTCTTACCGTATCGTTTATCTGTATTGAATACATATGTATCTCTGAGTGATTACGCTATTTCTGTACATGACAAGCTTATGGTTAAATAATACAGGCTTCTTCAGGATCAATATGAGTTTAAGTAAAATGTATGTATGTCCCCCAGAAGTGTACTTTTATGAAAAGCTAATCAGAGTAAATTGTAAATTGTAACAATTTGTAGAAACTGTCATGACCTGCTATTTCACGTTCGTTAATTGAGTCGGGGAGGGGAGGTTGTTTCGCTACTCCAAATTGCTTACTGAAGCGATAGTATTAATTGATAGTTGGGTAAATAATTGAATTCACCGTCTCTAATAGTATGCAATGTTTGTTTGCTTTATAACAAATATATCATCATAATTTACTGACACTTGCAGAAAAGCTGAATGCGTTAAGGCCGCATGTTGTTAAAATAATTGCCGACATTTATTTTACTTTAGTGTCTCAATTTTAATACAACTGAAACTTACAAATTGTAGATTTTTTTAACACAATGTTCGACATGATTTTAAGACAGTCGAAAATTCCATGCATAATTGCAGTTTCTACGAAATAAAAGTTGTTTATGAATTAAATTAGTCAAGGTCATTCAAATATTCCTATCTAGGTTTTATTCAAAATACTGAAATTGCTACATAATGTATGTGCGCGCGCGAGGTTCTAAGTTTGGTAATTGCCACCAAGGTCGTATCTGAAATTGTTTCGCGTGAATAATGGCGGATATGACACCCTTTAGGCTCCAGATTCCATGTTGTTTTTATATTACGACTGGAGGCCGTGAATTTTACTTATCTGCGTTGAATAATATATTTGTTTCAAGTTCTAACGACATTTTGAAGATTTTCTGTTAGAACGGCAATAAATAATATATTCATGCTCACCAATAAATTCTCTCCCGTAGATTTCTTAAATGAATGGTTAAAGCGATGCATTCTGTCAAAGGTCTGTATGGTATCTCCCATCTCCGAGTCGTTATTCCTATCCATCTTCACTTGAATGGTTTTATGCTTTGAAGTATATCATACAAATTTTGGTATATTAGACTTGATAAAAGAGTGACATTTTATACCAGTGCGTGTGTACTATCTCACCATGCGGAACTGTCATAGCATCACACGTGACTCAGTGTCAAGGTTCTGCTGCCTGATAGGGCTCCAAACTACAGTTTTATAATCTGATCAATGGAAAACAAATGTTATATTCAGATAATACGTTAGCTTTGTGTCATTTGTTTTTCCAAACCGTGGGATGATTTTTTTGTCTGGTGAAACTGTTTACTGCCTACTATCGCTGTTGTCGCCAGGATGCTCGATCATAATCAGCTGGATGCTTGACGCGTGCGACTATTGGCTGCCAGGCAACAAAGCAAACTAAATATTTTTGACAGCTGATCATCTTGTGATATTTTCCTTGTAGACTTTTTCATATAGTCAATTTTGTTTGATGTGTACATATATGGAGAGTCTGGCAATAGATAACTATTTAAAATCAGGGGTCAAAGGCCCGAAATAATGTTTAGCAAACGTATACGTAAGTTCCTCGTCGAAATTCAAAGGTTGAATGTTTACAATGTAAAGAGTTCACCGACATCAGCTTCGTGTCAAATATTAAAGGCCAAAAGTCTTTGTGTTAGCTAACTTTAACATTTCTGCATTTGAAATCATCTTTGTGTCAGCTAAATTCACGGTCCCATTTTTCCGGTCAAAGTTCAACGGTCTATGTTTCCGCTACTTAAGAATCCCGATCTTACAGTCAAATGTCAAGTGTTTACGCATCAACAAACATTTTACACTCGCATCTAAACTTTAAAGTTTAAATATCAATATGTCAGCCAAAGTACTGCACATGGAGTAATATGTCTACCATGATGACGTTATTCGTTCATCATGCAAATAAATAATTTTGCGTACTTATGTTGAAAGCATGACAACAATTACTGCCTCATTTAATCATTGTAGAAATTCGTTTGAAGTTATGTTTTATCCGTTTATCTTTATTGTTGCCTGGGTCGTTTGTGTTGGAGACTAATTCCCACCTTAGGGTAAAACAGAAAAATCTCAATCCAAAGAGTAAAATTCTTAAATGTCTAGCGCGAGGCTTCGCAGAGGGCCAGATATTTAAGAATATGACCCCCGTCGTTAGGAGTTTTCTGTCTTATTTCCAAAGAAGGGAAAGTATTTATTTCATGAAACAAAAACGTAGATTGCACGGTGTTTAGCCAATCCATGATCTGCTTTAGTTGGCGTGACGTCAGTCCTTTTTTGACGTGACGTCATACTTTATCTTTATGTCAGTGCATATTGTGCTAGGTACCCATGGCCGGTCACAAATACCTAAGAGATATAAAGGCAAAAACGTCGATCGCAGATTATTGTATCCCTATCGAAATCGATACTACCATGGCGAAGAGCTCATTTGTACAGGACGTTGGTGATTCAAGGCGAGAGATACAAAGCTCTAGGGTAATATCACAATCAAAATACATCCAGCCGTGTTCAAGTTTTCACCGAAACCAAATTAAAACACTGTCATTTTTCTGAAAGAACTTTCCTACAAATTGAAACCATTAGCCATTTTGTCTTGAGGACCTTGGTAAACAACATTTGGCTATGAAGCGGACAACATCACAAAGCCAACAGTGGATATTTAAATATTCTACTCCAAGATGTAGTCGTATGATTCTGAATTTCAAACAAATTAAAATGTTACACGCGGTAGAGCGTTTTGATTATTTATTGACAATCCTGTTTAGAATTTTAGGATCATTACTATGAACAGAAGGAAGTTTGATAGTTATACCGACATTTTCATTTATTTCGACAGGCAATTTATTTAAATTTCGATGTTTTGTTTCTGAAGCATCAATATATGGTAGTCAATAGCCAGAGTCGGCAATCAATCTGAACTAATTATGACGTCATTCATTTCCACTGCAAGTTCCTTTATAAGCATTACCGGAAGAAATTGTGTTCATATAGGGATTGAATCTGGATTTGTCCAGTGTCCATGCAAGTATGAACGAAGAAAACTTTATTTACACACCAAATGAGCGGCCGTAGCGAATTTGATCAGCGTCATTTTGAAGCTTAGACTTTTGTCTCAATTAAAATGAGACAACCGTAAGAAGAACACATTTTAGTGACGTTATGCTGTTCCATGAATCTCGTTTGCAATGACGGCACGGACACTTTACTATAAAAAATATAAGGCAATATCTGTTCTTTGGTTCGCCTCGGTCAATATCACTCTTTCAGGTTCATATCACATCTTATTATTTTTTCATATTATTCCCGACAAGTGATTGGCCAAGAGTGCATCACGTGTCCACCAATAAAAACCGATATTGACTTGGAGCGCGTGATTTTTGTAAAAGGACTGGGTGTTTCTAAAAATAAAATTATGACGTAACTCCAAACAAACGCATCGTCCCGCTTCCGTAGATTTTTGCTATGATTTTTTTTCCGGTTGCTAACATAACTGTTTTGAAAATAATAAAACAATTGTAGCCTTTGACTTCGGTCGATACCTGGATTTATCAACCCGAGAAAAGATATAGTGACCTCGAACTGCGTCCTCTGTTAATATATCTTTTCTCGGGTTGATAAATACAGGTATCGACCTCAGCCAAAGGCTATAATTGAATAATATTTACCAGAACAAACGCCCATTACTGTTTTATTATATGCTTCAACAATAAAATAAAACAAAACAAAATTATTTTCTGATGTAAATTTTCATGAATATTATATAATAAACATGTTTATCATAAGCCCTAGCGGGCGTATTCCTATGGGCTTCATTGAATACGTATGTAACCGATTTGTGTTAATACGAGAAAAGTGCCAATCAATTATTATGTGTATCAATACTGCAATAGGCCAACTATAGCTTCATTTTAAATATAAAAGTGACTAATTTGTGTCCATACGGATGAATATGAATTCTATTTTGTTTAATAAGTATATTTACATTATAAAAGAGGCATCAGTAACTCCATAATATTTCCGGTATTCAAGTTTCTGTATCATTAGTTAAAATCGATATTCCTGGACCAGCCTAACGTCACCTGAATGTTTGCTTCTCACGACGATCACAATGGAGGTGTAAATCAGTTTATAAACTGATGTTATTAAAACCCTTAGGACAGTAATAACTTTATCAAGAATATAGTTGATGTTGTTACTTTATAAAGCTTCCTCGATCAATCAGTTTACATTTTTATTAATTTACCTTTGTCGGTAAAGCGACGAACGCTTCAACAATATGCCCAGAGGGCCTGTACGCTCAACTGGGTTGTTACATTGAAAGCAGTCATGGCAAAGAATTTTCATTCATAACTATATAACGCAAGTTTCAAATTTGGGGGTCTGCCTCTCGGTACCACGGAGGAAATCATCCATCCTTTGGATAGTATGTCGTTTTCTGGTCCGGAAGATAATTCATAGAACATTTGGTTGAAGTACAACGCGTTTGTCAAGGACGGTATGTTGTCAAAGATTTTACTCCCAAGATCCCCCTTTCTGGCATTGCCCTTTTACTACGGGGAGATCTACACTCATATTGATGCTGCAGTTAACCGCATGCTCTTAATGACAAAGAGTTATTCGTAAAGCAAACTTGATTGAGATCTATATGTATTAAATCAATGAAATTATATTTTTCAACATTCATGAGGTCATAATAACATTGGCTTTTCGGACATAATACGATGAATCAAGTTAATTTCATTTTTTATATTTACTTTTTAAGTGCTTTGAATTTTCCGATGCCAGCAGAAATTAAAAAAAAACATATTTTTTTTAATTCTTACATTGGGACAACCCAGAAGAGAGAACAGTGTGTTTTCTCGAGAAAATGTAAAACTTTCGCACAGCATGATAACAAAACAAACACAATTTAGTTCAATATTCAAAATTTAATTTGGTGAATTTATGCATGTCGTATATTATTATCATATACTTAACACACCTTGTTTTAGCTTTAAAATCAAGCCAGTCATGTTTAATGTTAGTTCATGTTAGCATAACAAAACTACATCGGAGCTGTTTCACGGCGGACGTGAGCCAAGTACGTCCTGTGCTACGTCATTGAACAGTGTCAATACGCAGTGATGGGTCACATGTGATACGCAAGTAGGAATGTCATTTTCATCAATGGGTTCAAGCAAACATAATGTCAAGTTACAACCCTAAGACTAGTGTTAGTCTCTAAGGGACAGGCCTCTTTGGACCAATCCAAGTGGTTTGACTGTATTAGTTTGATTATAGGGTTAAGACCGGCACTGTTTTCATGTTAGAACCCAGGTACCAAGTCTCCAAGGGCCGGGCTAGACCCAGGGCTAATAAAAAAAAGGTAGAATGTGTTTGTCTCGTCATGTTTAGCAATATGGTAATACAATGGGAATCTTAGCTGATTCTATCCTATGAACTAGGAACAACTTTCAGTTTGTCATTAGGGATGGGGATGGCCAACCCTGGTACTACGGTAGTGTTCATCTCTTCAAGCCTATCAACTGTACGTGCACATATGATTATAAACTAGGCATTTCAATGGTTTCACTGAAATTATTGGGGACAAAATTGGTAAAGAGGTGGGACTGGACGTCCCTTTATTGTAACTGCTGTAACAGAGAAAGAATTTTAATGATGTATCTCTACTTGTCCGATTTTGCCCAGCCCATGTGCTCCCAGTGAGGGGGATGCACCGTCAGTTTATTAAAATTGCGTCCCATGGGCTATATAATGTTCAAAACAAAACGAAAATTAGAAATTGAAAATTAAATTAGCCGGTTTGGGCCGATTTCATTGTAAAGAAAAAGTTGACGGACGGACGGACGGACGAAAACGGCAAAAACTGACAATTTGACATAGGCTAACACCAACTCGCGAAATGGTCCAAAACAGATTCGAAAAGGACGTTTCCTAGTGCATACTGCCATATCCACTTTGATTAATTTTCACCGAGTAATCTAACATCTCTTAAACATTCAAAACGATTTAGTCAAATGGCCCCTGAGGGAATGTACAAAAATTGCTTGCATTATTGATAAAAATGTTTCTCTTTATAAAGACTAATGGCTGTTACATGAATAGTTATTTTTAAGATGTCAAAACTGAATCGATACGGGCTAATTTGATAGAACAATGATATAACGTATTTTGGATATCAAGAGATGTCGTAATTCTCAAAACTGTCACGCGATATGAGCCCCTTAGGATATTGAAAAAATATTTTCAGCTCGTGCAGACACACAACTTTCTGTTTGCTTGAACAAAGTGACAACAGACGTATGAAACACTACATCGCGTATTGAAGTTTTGATTATTCGTACAGCATTTGATCAATTTACGTACTGTTATACAAGATACAAGATACAAGAAACTTTATTTAACGTCGCATACAGGTAAACAAGGAACATTAGCTCTTGAGAGCTATTATTGCGACAAACATATGTAAAAATAACAATAACATATTATGTTACAAGTAAAGGGAGATAATCACATATATTAATAATAAAACAGTAATAATCATCACAGAAAAAGAAAGTATACATATCACAGGTTTCTAAGTGATTGGGAGTTCCCTACCTACAAAGGCCCCTGGGATATATATATATATAAATGGTATTAATATATGAAAAGCATTAAATGTGATCACAGATAAGTAGTATTCAGAATAGGTAAATAAAAGACATAGTTAATAGTGAATGAATATTTGTATATCACACAAGAATTACACAAGGATTAAAACACTGTGAAGTGGAATATACATACAATGCTAATATAGTAAAGAATAAAAATTGACGGAATATGCACTATTATAGTGTGAATTAAAAATATTACCGAAATCGATTAACAAAATTTATCAAGTTTTGTAAAAAAAAAAGATGTTTAGAAAAATATGGAATTAAAATACAAATAAGATGCAGCAAAAATACAGAATAGAATTAAACATATAAGAAATGAGATAAGACAATAAAAGTATCACACAATCCAAAGGGTCAGTTGGCAGAGGTAACCAGGGCACGGTATGAAGTATCACTCTTTGCAAATATTGCAAAGGCAGATGGGGCCTTCCCAGGAATGAACCAGCCTCCTGAATTCTTTGAAGGTTTCAACTTTTCTGAAGTCATTTGGGAGACTGTTCCACAACCGGGCGGCCTCAAAAGCAAACGATTTATGTCCATACTTCTTTCCTGAAGTCATAATTAGACATCTTAATATTTACAAGATTATGAATATATTCAGGAGAAATTTTGTTTATAATTTTAAAAACCTCACAACCTATTTCCTTCAGACGCCTTACATAAAGCCTGTCGCTGTTGGTAATACTGAGTAAGTGTCTGAAGGATGAGTTGTGATCATTATGTATAAACCTTCAAGCTCTTTCTTGTCTCTGTTCTAGCTTTCTGACACTCTTCATGGAACAAGAGTACCAGACTAAAGGACAGTAGTTAAAATTTGAAACAATAAAAGAATTATAAATTACAAGTCTACCTTGTTTGGTTAAAAAAAATCCCAGTTCGCTTTAAAATGGACAATTGCCTTGAGGCTTTCCTTCAAATTTCAGAGATATGAGCTTCAAAGTTTAAAAATGAATCAAAGTTCACATCTAAAAATTTGACAACACTGTCAGGAACAATATCTATTTCGCCAATACGAAAAGACTATAGCATCTACCGAACGTTTCCCTATACAAATGGCCTGGAATGTATCAGGGTTTGCTTTCATCTGGTTTTATTTAAACCAGTCTATTAACTTTTGACAGTCATTTTCAATATTATGTTTTAAAGCATCTGGGTCTTATAACAAATAAGAGTTTTGTTTTGAATTCACCACAGATTCAGAACAATTATAATCATCACTGATCGTGTGTTTATGTCACGTGTTACCGTGATGGCGGGAGACCGTAGAGGAGAGTTGCGATCGTTTTCTACACAGGTCGTGCTCTATTATAGAAGTCTTCGTCTCTTTGTTATGAACTCTCCGTACATGATACACATCCCTTTGCTAGTTTTCTCGGGTGTTCATGCGTGTACACATAGATACAGTTCTCTGTAGACAACAACTACTTCCTGTTGACTTTGTGTTGTGTTTGTTACCACATTAGTTCAATTAGATCTCAGTCGTGACACAACAAAGTATATATGTAATGTACGCATTATCAGATACAAACCAATGTCTTCAATATTCCCCCATGTAATGCCGTGTTTTTTTTATATATATAATTTGAAAAACCCAAAGAAGCAATATTGAGTAGACACATGTGTAAGCACAGGCATAGAAAGGTTCATGTTGTTGTATGGTACCGAGTCTGTTGATTGGCTCAATTATTTTACAAAAATAAGAACTACACTTATATCTGATGGCAGAGCTAACGACTTTAATGCCCTTTGACGTTTTCCTAAATGTTTTTTTCACAAGAGTTCAGCGTTCTATTTAATGTTTGCGAATCGGTGGAACCGCCATCTCCAAAGTTTCAATTAGACAGTAGATTGTAGCATAGGGCGGCAAATTGGTAGTAACCTACTCTATGATCAGTTCCCGTTTATTTCCCCCGTCTGATGGAGTCCTGGACGGAATCAGGACGAATGCTGGCCGGGTGATGGTACCGTCTGTTGTCACAGATCGCTTCTCTTGGTCATATACATATTAGGGGAGAAGTGTCATCAGCTTTAAGCTTGTTTTTTTGTGTGTGTTGTGTATAAAGAAAGGTTATGAATTTGTTTTTATCGAATAATGATATTTTTAGTATACATAAATTTACACCAAATACCAATAAACCTTTCTTTCCAAAAACAAATGTATTTGTTAACGAGAATTGGACAGCTTTCTGATTTTATTCATAGACAATACATTATTAATATAAACTAAATAATGGCATACATATTCAGACTGAGGCGCTAACGCCTTTATTGATGATAATGTGTATACTAGCATTTTAGTGTCAGAGACTGTTCGAGTGCTGCTACACCAATAATGTGTCGTGGACGAAGATTTACACACAAAATAACAAAGTAATAACAAAGTCCGAACAGTCAAATGACCGATGGCTGGAATGAAGGAAGAGGGTTTCGAGTTGAACGGTATTTTTATGTTTGGCTCAATGGTGTGAACTATACGCGATTTCAAATAAATACACACGGTTTTGAAAACTTTCGGCCAATGCTATATGTGTTGAAACAAACTCGATGTACCAAACGGAAATCGCCTTTTGTCATTATAAAAAAGAATGGTGCTTGGAGTCTGCGGAGGGATATGTTTACATTCTTGGGGATGTAAGGGCTACAACTTACCATGTCAGAGAGTTGTTGGGACAACAGATATTTATGATGATTGGTTTTGAGAAGAGACTTTGATATATATTAGACGCTCAGACTCTCACACCGACTAGACGTTCCGAGTCCAATACCGACCCGACGCTACATCTTCACCTAACCGACGCTCAGACGACCGCACCGACCTAACGACCCAACTCCAACACCGACACGACGTTCCAACTCCCCCATTGACTCCACGCCCTCACACCGTCCCGACACTCCGACTTCACATACCGGCCCGACACTTCAACCTCTACACCAACCCGACGTTCTGACGTGTACGCCTCTGTAGAGGGTGTATGAAAAATAAGCTCTAGGAAAGAAGACAAAAGGAACACGACTGATACCATATAGCTAGCTAGTTGTTCCAGCTAGCAAGATGTAGTCTGTCGTTGCGCCATTACCTACAGGGTAGGTTGACGTAGCATCGTACATCATTATCTAAAGAGCACCTACTTACAGTTATATCCAGAGTTTTTTTTATCTAACTGAACCATTTTCCCAGAAACTCCGGTGTCGTATCTCAAACTGATTGTAATGTTAAAATCAATAAAAATACCAATTTAACGAGAAATTTAGTAACTAGTCGATTTTAAAAGTGCATTTGATGTCTTGTTAAGTTATGGAGAACGTGTCAGCTGCCAAATCTCGTCGGCTGTTCGTAGATAAGATGCTTGTTATGCATAGGCCTCCAGTATGATGTGGGCTTAACTCTCATGAGAGTTGAGTAGCAGTTATCTCCCTTGGTTAACTCGATGTGACACCAATTATTGACAAAGCCCGCATTTGCATTAAGTTTTGATTGCGGAACTCTTTTTGATGGATGTACGTCAGAGTAGGTTACCGTGCCGCTTAACATTAAATCGTCTATGCCTTGTGAAGGGCTCGGTTATATTGTAGACTTGGAGTATGATGTGTCAAGATTGTCCTTTCGTCATAAGCTATGTTACTTTACAACATTAAAACATCAATGACTTGTGACTGACGGTGCTATTATCGGGGTTTTTTAATCTAAGCTCTTAGGTTGTGGTATTCTTGGAATATGGTGTGTTGCTGTTCTTTCGTAACACATGTACATGTACTAAGTTACCGTATTATACATCATTTTAAAAAACGTCCATACTTTGTGACTGATATTGTTTTTATTATTTTTTCAATGAAGCCCATAAGCTGTGAAATCTTGGAGTATGGTGTGTTGCGGTCCTTACGTCATAGTAATTTACCGAACATATACATGAGTGTGTTATTTTATTTTCAATCTGAGCTCATAGGTTGTGATATTCTTGGAATATGGTGTGTTGCCGTCCCTTCAAACTTGACCTTAGTTTGTAATTAGAAAAGCGTCAGAATATTGGAGGGGCAGGATACATAGCTGAAGTATGATATATTAACCGGTCGGGTCGCCCCGAGGATGATCCTCTGCGTGCTAAGGCGAGATTCGAAATTCCACGTAATATTGATTAAGTACAACGGATCTCATAGCTGTCATTTAGACTGTATTTAAGGAAGACATTGGTGATGCACATCTAATTGTTTGTACTCTCCCCAGCATACATGACAGCATTCTGTCGCCATTACATGCCATTTTCTATACATTAAAACTTGAAAACAACCTTTCTGGTCAACCCTGGTACGTTTTTCCGGTGGTAGTTGTGTAAATTCAGTCATCACGTCGCCTAGGTAACCATTGCTACTATATCTGGCCATTTATTCCCTCGTCATATTAACTCTATCATCATTTTTTTCTATCACTTGACGTTTTCTCTTTCATCTTTATTCTCAACATCTATTCCTATCCAATAACATGTAAACACTCCCTTATCCATTTCCACTAAATCCCTCTCTCTCTCTCTTTCGTCCCGCCCTTTCCCTATCCTCTATCGTTTTCGTATCTCCGGCTCTCCCTTGTTTTAATCGCCCCACCCCCTTATTACTCCCATTGCCCATCCCTTTATCTTTAACCCTCTATGTATCGTCATCTCCATCTCTCCAACCCTCTATGTACAATGTGTCTCCCTAACCCTAATATCTCCAATCCTCTATGTATCGCCCCATCCCTAATATCTCCACTCCCTATGTATCGCCCGATCCCTAATATCTCCAATCCTCTATGTATCGCCCCATCCCTAATATCTCCACTCCCTATGTATCGCCCCACTCCTTATATCTCCCACCCTCTCCTTATCGCCCCACTCCTAATATCTCACACCCTCTCATTATCGCCCCACTCCTAATATCTCCCACCCTCTCATTATCGCCCCACTCCTAATATCTCCCACCCTCTCATTATCGCCCCACTCCTAATATCTCACACCCTCTCATTATCGCCCCACTCCTAATATCTCCCACCCTCTCATTATCGCCCCACTCCTAATATCTCCCACCCTCTCATTATCGCCCCACTCCTAATATCTCCCACCCTCTCATTATCGCCCCACTCCTAATATCTCACACCCTCTCATTATCGCCCCACTCCTAATATCTCCCACCCTCTCATTATCGCCCCACTCCTAATATCTCCCACCCTCTCATTATCGCCCCACTCCTAATATCTCCCACCCTCTCATTATCGCCCCACTCCTAATATCTCCCACCCTCTCATTATCGCCCCACTCCTAATATCTCCCACCCTCTCATTATCGCCCCACTCCTAATATCTCCCACCCTCTCATTATCGCCCCACTCCTAATATCTCCCACCCTCTCATTATCGCCCCACTCCTAATATCTCCCACCCTCTCATTATCGCCCCACTCCTAATATCTCACACCCTCTCATTATCGCCCCACTCCTAATATCTCACACCCTCTCATTATCGCCCCACTCCT